>NC_056741.1:245867650-246102235 GCF_019279795.1 Protopterus annectens | reverse complement strand
GAGTAGAAAGGACCAGGACAGGACGCCATGTATTGCCTATTCTGGGTACCAGAAAAAGTCTCGAATAGAAACCTTGTTCCTTTTCCTCTTCTGGTACCAACTGAATAGCCCCCATGCTTAAGAGAGTACTTGGTTTTGAGCCTCTGCCCACTAATTTGGGGGTAGATCTGGCCACCCGCTTGGTGTTGGTAAGGTGTGGAAGTGAAATCTGTATCCTTGGGACACTATTTAAAACCCATTTGTCCTGGGCAATGAGTTCCCAGTTTTTGGCATGCAGACCAATTTTTCCACCTGAAGGAGCATTCAGTTGGGAAGTGCTTGGAAGTTTTAAAGGCAAGTCATTGAGACAGTCTTCCCATGGGGGGGGGGGGGGTCTTACTACTCCCTGATTTGGGTGCAGAAACCCCCCACTGCTTAGTCTCGTGTGTCCCCTGGGACTGAAACCTGGGGTTTCTGCTGTGTCTGGGTTTAGCTTGAGAAGACCTGGAAAGGGCTCGAAAGGACCAATTCTTAGAGGGCCAGTGCCTACTAAATCTATGAGGCTGAACCTGTAAGAAATCTTTAACAGTTTGCATTGATTTGGCTTGATCTTCCATCTTTTTAAGAACTTCCTCAGCCTTGTTGCCAAACAGGCGGTCCTGATTTAATGGAGCATCCAACAATTTAGCTTTAACATGATCAGGCAAAGATTGCTCCTTAAGCCAAGCATGCCTCCTGAGCACAGACCCAGTAACAGCAGCCTTGCAAGAAGCCTCTAATGAATCAAATCCACACTGCAAAGTACGTTTTCCAACCTGTTCAGCAAAATGCATTAAATCCTGTAATTCTTTATTTTCCGCACAGTCAGGAATCAACATAATTTTCTGTTTAAGCAATCCAATAACATGTTGCTGGTACTTTAACATATGAAAGTGGCAGTTTAAAGCCCTAATGGCCAAGGTTGCTGAAGTAGACCTTCTTACCCCATCTATCCAGCACCCTAGAGTCTCTATCAGAAGGGGTAGGATTTTTAGCAGTAGAAGCCTTAATGACCTTGGGTCCCTGTGAAATAGTCTCTGGATCTGCAATAGGATTTTTAAAAAGGAACTTGTGTGAATCAAGAACCCTGTAATATCGGTCAGATTTTCTGGGAGCAGGAGGCAAAGAATCAGGGGCCAAACTAGATTCCGAAAAAGCATCATCAACAATGTCTAGTACAGGAGGAATAGCTAAAGGTCTACACTGAGGCAGGAGTAAGAAATCCCTAAGCCTCCTTTTTGAATCAGAACAATCCTGGCTTTCCCAGTGGAAATGCTCCCTTAGAGTATGTAAGGTTTCACCAAAAGAAAAATCCTCTGGAGGGGAAGCAGAGGGAATACAGTATTCTGCATCAGAATCCTCATAAGTAGATAAGGGCAAATCCAGATCAGACGAATCAGAAAAATCAGAATCCTGGTCAGAAGAATCAAACAACTTCAGTCCTAGGTCTTTTAGAAGGGGGAGGGGTGGCTTCAGCTGATGAGTTATAAGACCTTCAGCCATCCTTATTTGTTTTTTAGGCATAGAGGCCTGAGTATGCGGCCTGGGAGTTGTTTTTTTCAGGCATGGCTCAAGATTTAGGCCTAAAAGTACGTGGTTGGTTTAATATTCAAGTCCGTAGGCCTGAATACACCCTCAGAAGCCGGTGCCTGCACAGCGACTCCAGACCCATCCAAGGTAGAGACATTCACAGAGTCCATAGTTGAAGCATCTCGCGACATACCAGACTCTGAATGGGTCTCAGTAGAGGCCTGCGAATTAGAAGCAGCGGGTATCAGGGGCTGCGAAAGCGCCTCACTGAATACTGGCGACTGGCTTAGGAGAAGCGTCGTTGGCAGTTTTGGACCTTGGCGGCCTGTCTCTGTCCTTTTCCTTGTGTTTTTTAAGGTATTCCGGTAGTCAGAATACTAACCGATGACATTTCTAGATAATTAAATCGTGAACCAAAATATTTAGAAGCAAAAATATACAGACGTTTAATAGTGCGTTGATTAAATTTAGCACAAAACCGACAGCAAGGCACGTTGTGGTCAGGGCCTAGGCAAGGAATACAGTACAAATGAAAATCCTTATGAGGTATTTGCTTCCCACAAGCTGTTGTTGCGTCTTTCCGCTTTTCCCTGTTAGGGGTCGCCACAGCAGAACTCCGGTCCGCTAATAATTGGCAGTAGATTTTTATGTGCACAGTTGCCGGCCCTGATGCACAACCTTCAACGAAGGTACGCCCATTCACGCATGTCTCCACACAGAAGACGCTCTAGCTGAGAATCGAACCGGACAACGTCTTACTAACTTTTACTGACATCGGTAAGGAGCAAGAAAAAGTTTCCCCAACAGGGTACTTAGATTTTTAGTTGAAGACTTCGGTTCTGAAACTCGAAAATGAAAATTTCAGGAGTCGGCCGACCGGCACTTGCGAACTGCTTCTGCTTCGGGCACTGCGCAGCAAGAAAGACTGATGAAATGGCATCGGCTGCATGTTTTATACCCCTGACGACCTGACGTCATGGAAGAAGGGAAAGCAACCGACGCAGGACCCAAGACTTTGTTAATCAGGCTGACTGAGGGCAACCTGCCAGCAGATTAACCACATGTAATGACTGCAACAGTGAAACACGAAGAACATCTTAAGATTCCTTTTATTATAAATGTAAGTAATACAATCTCTCAGCCATTTTGACAAAGTAACTTTGGAAACAGATTTCCCTAAAGTTGAGCCAGAAAAGGAAACAAATGTTCTGATTTCCTAAATTCCTTAGTTCTCCTGAGGTAGAAACATAATTGTCTATGAACATCCAACAGGTGTAGACAATATTCTCCTTTTGGTTTGATTAATACTGGACTCAGCCCACCTTTGGAAGAAAAAATAGATTGTTTGAGTGTAACTCTGTCCTTATGAAAAATTAAGTAAGGTGATTTTGAACACAGGGCCTGTAACTCAGACACTCGTCTTACAGAAGTTACCACTTTGAGGAAAAGCATTTTCCAGGAAAGAAGCTTTAAGTCGCATGTTGCCGCTGACTCAAAGGGGGTAAGTACCAGTGACTGCAGGATGACAGATCCCATGGGGGTAGGGGGTCTTTAAAATGCAGGCTTTAGACGTATGGTTCCTTTGAGGAAGACCTTACCTAGTCTATGTGAAATTAAAGGAAGGTCTCTGTCGCCATTACGGAAATTACAGATGGCAGCTAGAATGATTAACTGTGGAGGCAGAAGCTCCTTTAGCAAAAAGGTTGACCAGAAATTCTAAAACTTTTTCCACCGGGCAGAAAAGGGGCCCAGATCATCATCACGAGCCCAGACTGAAAACCTCTTCCATTTACTAAGGTAGAGTTTTCCTGGTGGATGGTTTATGAGATGCCAGCAGAATTTTCCACATCAGCATTATGCCTGGCAACTAACGGAATTGGAGGAACCAAGCAGTCAGCTTTGGATGTATCATTCCATGAAGGTGAGACAGTAGGTCTGGAACTGGGTCCAGAATCCATGGACGGTGAACTAGACTAAGCCATAGGAAGGGAAACCAAACTTGCAAAGGGCCAATAGGGTGCAAAGAGCATCACTTTGCTTCTCAACCTGGCTGCTTTCTGGAGAAATAGTGGGATCAGAAAAAAAGGAGGAAAGGCATAAGGAAGACCCGGGACCAGTCAAGGTGAAGAGCATCTCTTGGGAACTCCCCCTGAGGGGGGGTTTAGGGCAAAGTAGCTTCTGCACTTGTTGTTCTGAGGTGACACAAAAAGATTGCAGCAAGGCTGGCCCCAGCGACGGAAAATCCTCTTCACTTTATCGGGCTTAAGAGACTACTCGTGAGGTAGTAGTATGCATCTTCTGAGCTTGTCTGCTATCATGACTGAATTCCCCAGGGTGTGTGGTGCTATCAAAAAGCAGTTGAAGACAATGGCCCATTGCCACACTTGGAGGGCTTCTCAACGCAGGGAGTAGGATTTGGTTCTCCCTTGTTTGCTGATGTACCAGACTATGGACATATTGTTTGACTGGACTCCAACTGTTCCTTGAGGGAGGACAGACTGAAATGCTTGCAATGCTAATAGCACTGCCCTCAACTCCAAGACACTACTGGGGACCAAGTGCCTTGGACAATTCTTCCCAGATAATGCCCCCCACCCCATCTGGGAGGCATCCATGGTCACCATGGCCTTAGGTTGAGGAGGGACAAAGGGGCGGCCCAAAATAATTTCTTTGGATTCCATCCACCAGGAAAGGTCCTTTTTGCAGCAAATGAGGTGGTTCATTGGATTGGGTTAAAATTGACCACTGATTCGCAAGAAGCCATTGTAGTAACCCTTGTGGAATAGCAAAAGCAGGACGAGAGTGATAGTCGCTGCCAAGGACCCCAATGCCTGAAGCACTAGAAGGGCTGGTACTTTGTCTGTGCATAGAAGAGAATGTACTTGGGATTTTATCTTTTGTAACCTGTGAAGGGGAATGGAGGTTACACATGACAGGGTGTTCAGACTAGCTCTTATAAATTCCAGATCCTGACAGGCAGTCAGTTGAGACTTTGTAATGGTTGACCGTGACGCCTAGACACTGAACAAAATGCAGAGTGAATTCTGTTGTTTCAAGAAGTAGATGTCTGGTGGAGGCAGTGATGAGCCAGTCATCTAGATATGGAAACACTCGGAATCCCTTCAGTCTCAAGTGAGCTGTTACTGCTGCCATACATCTGATGAACACCCTACGGGCAGTTGTGAGACCAAAGGGCAGCACTCTGAACTAGAAATGACTGGCTCCCAGCCGAAGTGGAGAAATGTTCTGGAGCGTTTGTCCATCATTATGTGGCAATATGGATCTTAAAGGTCTATCGAGTACATCTGATAGTTTTCCTCTAGAAGAAGAAGTGCAAACTGAACCATGACCATCCGGAATTTGGACTGTTGAACAAATCTGTTTAGGAAGCTGAGATCCGGAATTGGTCTCCAGTCCCCTGTCTTCTTTGGCACTAAAAAGAACCTTGAGTAAAATCCGGATCCTATCTGGTCTGGTGGGACTTCTCGGATGACACTTTTTCTAGCAGCTTTATTTCTAAGGCTGCTTGGACCCTCTGATTGGGTGGAACATCAGTGAGTCTTAGTCGAGTTCTTTGGTAAAAGGTGAAAGGAATAAGGTATCCTCTGGTAACAAATCTCAGCACCCAGGCATCTGTGGTTATTTGCCGTCAGGCTGTTTGGTGCAGAGAAAATTTTCCCCAGACTGCTTCCGGAAGTATGCAATTGGGTCCCCTTTCAGGAGCTTTGGTAGGGTTGGCCAGAGAAGGAAAGTACAGTTGTGTACACTTCCCTTAAATGTAGATGTTCGAGTGTATTCACTGTTGCAGTCATCACACTTGGGTTATCCTGCCAGGGGTAGCCCCCAGTCAGCCCGAATACCAGAGGCTTTGTATTGTTGGTTGCTGTCACTCCAGGACTGATGTCAGGTTGCCAGTGGTATAAAAACGGGCAGCCTATGCCATTTCATCAGTTTTTTTTTGCCAAGGAGCCCAAAGCAGATCGCTCGAGTGCCGATCAGCAGCTACCCGAGTTTTCGTTTCCGAAATTGAAGTTTTTCTTGCCCCAAATGTCAGGAGCCCCCAAATAGGGAGCTAGGTTATGGTGGAATACCACCACCAGTAGAAAGTAAATACCAAACATCACTGTAAGGAGTGAGGGAGAGAGAAAGAGAGACAAACAAGGGGGATGGAGGGTGGGAAACGTACAGTTGTGTACACTTACCATAAATGTAGATGTTCGAGTGTATTCACTGTTGCAGTCATCACATTTGGGTTATCTGCTTGCATTAGCCCTCAGTCGGCTGTCTCATCTTCCATGAAGTTAGGTAGGCAGGGGTATAAAGCATGCAGCCGATGCCATTACATCAGTTTTTCTTGCCCCAGATGTCAGGTGCCCCCCTAATGAGAAGCAATTAAATATATATGTGCAAGGTTATACCTCCAACAAAAAAGCAAATACACCAAAACGCTTTTAAGCATAGTAAAGGAGACTAGAGGTATAGCCAAAAGAAGTCACGGGGCTTGAGGGAGGGTAACCAGGCCTGCAAAAGTGAACACTCGATCATCTACATTTATGGTAAGTGTACACAACTGTACTATTTTCTTCTTGTTTCACTCTTGCAGTCATCACATTTGGGTAGATAACCAAAGCTAAGGATGGGAGGAGGAATTTAGATAGCATTAGGACCAGCTATAAGGCCCTGCAAGACTGCAGTGGCAAAACCAGCTCTGGATTTAGAGAAAATAGGCAAATGGTAATGCTTGGTGAAAGTATGTACAGAATTCCAGGTAGCAGCTTCTAGGATGTCCCTGGTAGGGACACCTCTGAGAAAGGCTGTAGAGGTAGATGCAGCTCTGGTGGAATGTGGTCTTATCCCCATATGGGATAGGTTTTCCATGGTGCTTATAGCAGAAATGAATGCAATGGCCTATCCATTTAGAAATGGTTTGCTTTGAAATGGCCTTCCCCTCTGCCCCTGCAGCAAATGCCACCAGCAGTTGTTCAGATTTCCTTTGAGGTTTAGCCCTGTCCAAGCAGAATCTAAGTTGTCTGTGCACATCTAAGGAGTGCAGTATCCGTTCCCCTTTGTTCTGTGGATTAGAAAATAAGGTTGGCAAATGAATGGACTGACTAAGAGCCGCACTGGATACTACCTTGGGCATGAAGGAGGAACTGGTCCTGAGGGACACCCTGTCTGCATGAAAGTTGATGAAAGGCTCCACTGCCATAAGGGCCTGTAATTCAGATACCCTTCTTGCTGAAGTGATTGCTAAAAGGAAGGCTGTTTTCCAAGAAAGGAATTTTAACTGCACTTGCAGATGGCTCAAAGGGAGGTAGAGTGAGTTTTCCAATACAAAGTTAAGGTCCCAGGCTGGAGTTGGGGCTCTCCTGGGTTGTCATAAGTGTTTGGCCCCTCTGAGGAACTGCTTGAGCAGTGGATGAGAGAAGAGGGGTGTTTCTGTGTTGTAATGAGCTGAAATGGCTGAGGCATGAATTTTGATGGAAGAAAAAGAAAGGCCCTTGTGAAGAATCTCAGTTAAGTACTGAAGAATATGAGGTAAATTGGGCACTGCTGTGACCATCCCTTGAGTTTGGTTCCAGGAACAGAATCTTTTCCATTTTTCAGCATAAGATTTTCTAGTACTAGGCCTCCTGACCTCCAAAATGACATCCAACACTTGCCTACTGAGGGATGGTAATGGAGAACTCAAGTAATTAGCCAGGCTGCCAAGTTCAGGGTTTGACACTAAGGATGCAGAATCTGTCCCTCCTGCTGGGACAGCAGGGTAGGGGTCTGAGGCAGGTGCCATGGTGCCAGCAGTGATACAATGTGCAAGAGGGGGTACCACTGTTGGCGCGACCGGTCTGGTGCAATCAGAATCGTACTTGGTTTGTCCTGTTTGATCTTTAGTAGTACTTTGGAGAAGAGAGGCAGAGGAGGAAAGGCATAAACTGATAGATTTTTCCAGTTGAAGGACAGGGCATCCACTCTCCAAGCTTGTTTGTGGGGAGTCCTTGTGCAGAATTTGTCCAATTGGTAGTTCTGGGGGGAGGCAAACAGGTCTACTTCTGGGCCCCCCCATTTGTTTATCTACATGTTGAAAGTCTTTGGTTCCAGTTTCCACTTGTGTGGGTCCATGAGATTTCTGCTTAGTTTGTCTGCCAGTGTATTTAGCTTTCCTGGCAAGAATTGAGCCTGTAGATGCACTTGGTAGCTCAAGGCTGTGCTCCACAGAGCCATGGCTAGTCTGCAGACGGGGTATGAATGGGTCCCCCCCTGCTTGTTTATGTACTACATAATAGTGGTGTTGTCCGTCCTTACCATTAATTGTCCTGGAAGAATGTGGTCCTTGAAGGCTGTTAAGAGCATTCTGTACAGCTAACATTTCTTTTTGATTGATATGCAGGTGCATTTGACTTGGGTTCCATTTGTCCTGAATGTACTTCCCTGCCAGATGAGCCCCCCCATGCATAGTCTGATGAGTCTGTTCTTAGGGTTTGGGAGGCAGGGGGTAGAGTGAATGGTAGTCCCTTGTTTTGGTGGCAGGCTTCTGCCCACCAAAGGAACTCTAACTGTAGGCAAGGTATGATAGGAATCATTGCTTTAGATCCTGAGAATGTTGACACCATAGGCTTTTTAGATACCATTGTAGTTTCCTCATATGCAGTCTTGCATATGGAATTAGGAAAATGCAGGAGGCCATGAACCCCAAGCTTGCAGTATTTGCCTTGCAGATAGCATGGTTTTTGTGGCCATTAGTTTGAAGTAAGCTGTCAAATTAATTTGTTTACCTGGCTTGAGGAAAGCCATCTGGGAAGTTGTGATCAAGCTTTCTCCCAGTAATATAATTTGTTGACAGGGTACAAGATGCGATTTCTTTTCGTTTATGGTGTACCCCAGACAAGTTAGCACCTTTTGCACAAACGTCAGATGATTCAAAAGTATGTCCTGGCTTTCTGCCTTAATTAGACAATCGTCCAGGTATGGGTATATCTGAATATTTCTTTGCCTTCAAAATGCAATGACTGGAGCTAGGCACTTGGTGAATACCCTAGGCGCAGTAGATAAGCCAAAGGGCAGTGCAGAGAACTGATAATGCAAGTAGCCTTCTTTGAAGCGTAGGTATCTTCTGCAAGATTCCCTGATTGGGATGTGCAGGTAGGCTTCCTTTAAATCCAGTGTTGCCAACCAGGCATCCTTGTCTAGCATAGGAAGCAACTAGTGAAGAGTTAGCATCTTGAATTTTGGGATCACCAAAAAGGTGTTTAGGACAGAAAGGTCCAGGATAGGACGCCATGAGTTGTCTTTTCTGGGTACGAGGAAAAGTCTTGAGTAGAAACCTTGTCCCTTTTCCTCTTCTGGTACAGTTTGAATAGCCCTTATGCTTAAGAGAGTACTTGCTTTTGAGCCTCTGGCCACTGATTTGGGGGTAAAATCTGGCCAACCATTTGGGGTTGGTAACATGTGAAAGTGAAATTTGTATCCTTGGGAAACTATATTTAAAACCCACTTGTCCTGGGTAATTAGTTCCCAGTTTTTTGTCTGCACAGCAATCTTTCCCCCTAAAGAGCAGTCAGTTGAGAAGGGATTGGAAGTTTTAAAGTTAAGTCACTGAGACAGTTTACCATAGGGGGGAGTCTTACTACTCCATGATTTGGAAGTGGGAGCCCCCCACTGCTTAGTCCTGTGCGTACCTTGAGACTGAAGCCTGGGTGTTCTGCTGGTTCTGGGTTTGGACTGAGAAGGCCTGGAAGAGGCAGGAAATGACCAATTCTTAGAGGGCCAATGCCTACTAAATATTGTAGGCTGTACTTGTAAGAAATCTTTAACAGTTTGCATACATTTAGCTTTTTCCTTCATATTTTTAAGTACTACTTCTGCTTTGTTGCCAAACAGGCTGTCCTGATTTAAGGGAGCATCCAGCAATTTAGCTTTAACATGATCTGGCAAAGATTGTTCTTAAGCCAAGCATGCCTTCTAAGTACAGACCCAGTGACAGCAGCCCTGCAAGATGCCTCTAGTGAATAAAAAACAACTTTGCAAAGTATGTTTTCCAACTTGTTCAGTAGAATGCATTAAATCCTGTAAATTCTTATTTTCAGTACAGTCAGGAATCAACATCATTTTCTGTTTAAGCAATCCAATAATATGCTGCTGATACTTTAACATATGAATCTGGCAGTTTAAGGCCCTAATGGCCAAGGTTGCAGAAGTGTATACCTTCTTACCCCATCTATCCAGCGCCCTGGAATCTCTATCAGAGGGGGTAGGATTTTTGGCAGTAGTAGCCTTAATCCCCTTGGGTCCCTGTGAAATGGTCTCAGGATCCGCAGTAGGATTTTTAAAAAGGAACTTATGAGAGTCAGGAACGCTGTAATATCTATCAGGTTTTCTGGAAGCAGGAGGTAGAGAGTCAGGGGCTAAGCTAGAATCAGAAAAGGCATCATCAACAATGTCCAGTACAGGGGGATAGCTAAAGGCCTGTGTTGGGGCAGGAGTAAGAAATCCCTAAGCCTCTTTTTAGAATCAGAGTAATCCTGGCTTTCCCAGTGAAAATGCTCCCTAAGAGTATGCAAGGTTTCACCAAAAGAGAAAACCTCTGGAGGGGAAGCAGAGGGAATAGAGTCCTCTGCATCAGAATCCTCATAGGTAAATAAGGGTAAATCCTGGTCATCAGAGAAAACAGAATCCTGATCAGAAGTATCATAAGCAAATTCAGTCCTAGGTCTCTTAGAGGGGGAAGGTTGGCTTCCCCTGATTAAAGTAATACGGTCTTCAGCCATTCTTATCATTTGATTTTAAGGCATAGAGACCTGACCATGCAGTCTGGGCGTCGGTTTTCTAGGCATGGTTCGAATTTTAGGCCTTGACGAAGAAGATGGCGTTGGTTTAACAGGCAAGTCAGTAGGCCTGAATACACCCTCAAAAGCCTGTTCCTGCACAGCGGCTCTGGACCCATCTAAGGTAGAGACATTGGCAGGATCCACAGTTGAAGCATCTTGCAGCATACCGGACTCTGAATGGGTCTCAGTACAGGCCTGCAAATCTGAAGTAGCAGGTATTAGGGGCTGCGAAAGCGCCTCACTGAGTACCGGCGAACTGACGACTAGCTTAGGAGAAGCGTCGTCAGCAGGTTTAGACCAAGGCGGCCTGTCTCGGTCTTTAATCTTTAAGTTTTTTTGGAATGTCAGTAGTCGGGTGGCTTACCGAAGACATATATGGATAATTGAACCGAGTACCAAAATATTTAGAAGCGTAAATATACAGACAACGAACAGTTCGTTGTTTAAATAAGGCACAAAACCGACAGCGAGGTACATCGTGGTCAGGGCCTAGGCAACGAATACAGTACAAATGAAAATCTTTATGAGGTATTTGCTTTCCACAAGAAATACAATTATTGACTTTTACTGACATCAGTTTAGAGCAAGAAAAAGTTTCCCCAACAGGGTACTTAGCTTTAGTTGAAGACTTTGGTTCTGAAACTCGAAAATGAAAATTTCAAGAGTCAGCTGACCTGCACTTGCAAACTGCTTCTGCTTCGGGCACGGCAAGAAATACTGACGTAATGGTGTTGGCTGCATGCTTCATAACCCTGACTACCTGATGTCATGGAAGATGAGACAGCAACCGACGCAGGACCCAAGACTTTGATAATCAGGCCGACTTGAGGGCTACTGCAAGCAGATAACCCAAATGTGATGACTGCAACAGTGAAACACAAAGTACATCCAGGACTGCAACAGTGAATACACTCGAACATCTACATTTATGGTAAGTGTACACAACTGTATTATGTTCTTCGTGTTTCACTGTTGCAGTCATCACACTTGCGTTGATTCCCAAAGTTGAAGAAACGGGTGGAGGCAGTCAAGAAAAGTTGGGGCTGGCTAGAATGCTCTGCAGGACTGCAGTTGCAAAGCTTGCCCTGGATTTGGAAAAGATAGGCAGGTGGTAATGCTTGGTGAAGGTGTGAACAGAATTCCATGTTGCAGCCTCCAGGATGTCCCTGGTAGGGACCTCTCTGAGAAAAGCTGCAGAGGTGGCAGTTGCCCTAGTGGAATGTGTTCTGACCCCCTGTGGGGGTGGATTCCTTGGTGTTTGTGACAGAAATGGCTACAGTGTGCTATCCTTTTGGAAATGGTTTGTTTTGATATGGCCTTGCCCTCTGCCCCTGCTGCAAAGCTGACCAGTAACTGGTCAGATTTCCTAAAGGACTTAGTCCTATCCAGGTAGAATCTGAGCTGTCTATGCACATCTAAAGAGTGCAGGATCATTTCCCCCCTTATTTTGAGGTGCAGGAAAAAAGGTGGGCAAATGAACAGATTGGTTGAGAGCCACACTAAAGACGCATGAAAGTAGGGTTAGTCCTGAGGGAGACCCTGTCAGCATGGAAAATGATGAAGGATTTCACAGCCATGAGTACTTGTAGCTCAGACACTCTTCTAGCTGAAGTAATGGCCAGAAGCAAGGCTGTTTTCCAAGAGAGGAATTTTAACTCTGCTGAAGCTGCAGGCTCAAAGAGGGGGGGGTGAGCTTTTCCAACACAAAGTTAAGGTCCCAAGCAGGGGTAGGGGCTCTTCTGGGTGGCTTTAAGTTGTTAGTCCCTCTAAGGAACTGCTTGATGAGGGGGTGTGAAAATAGAGGTGGCTCTGTGCTGTACTGAGCAGAGATGGCAGAGGCATGGATTTTAACAGAAGAGAGGGATAGGCCCCTGCAAAGCAGGTCTACTAGGTAATCCAGTATGAGAGGTAAGGAGGGCCTGTGCTGGTTCAGCTCCTTTATCCTGGATCCAGGAGCAATACCTTTTCCACTTGTCTGCATAGGATTTTCTAGTGCTGGGTCTGGCTTCACGTACAACGTCCAGGACTTGCTTACTTAGGCTGGCCACTGGAGGAGAGGTCAAGGAATAAGCCAAGCTGCCAGGTTCAGGATCTGCAATCATGGATGCAAGAACTCTCCCTTTTGCTGTGTCAGGAGAGTTGGAATCTGAGGGAGGTGCCATGGAGGCAATAGTGACAGGCTGCGCAATAGTGGGTACCAGTGTTGGCATGGCCAGTCTGGGGCAATCAGGACTGCCCTTGGTCTTTCCTCCCTTATTTTGAGCAACACCCTTGATAGAAGAGGTAGAGGGGGAAATGCATAGATCGAGAGATTTACCCATTGGAATGACAGGGCATCCCACTCTCCAGGCCTTGCTGTGAGGTGAGGTTCCCTGGCGCAGAATTTGCTGAGCTGGTGGTTGTTGTGGGAGGCAAATAGGTCCACCTTCAGGGTACCTCATTTCTGGGTTACGAAGCTGAAGGTGCTGTGGTTCAATTGCCACTCGTGTGGGTCTATGAGATTTCTGCTCAAGTTGTCTGTCAGAGAGTTTTGGTTTCCTGGCAGGAATTGTGCTAGCAGGTGAATCTGCATGGCTGAAGCCATGTGCCAAAGGGTCACGGCTAGCCTGCATAGTGAGAAAGAGTGAGTTCCTCCCTGCTTGTCGATGTACCTCATCACTGGGGTGTTGTCTGTTTTGATTAGTAGAGGCCCCAGAGAGAGTAGGGGTGTCTGAAAGCTGTCAGAGCATGCTGAACAGCTAGCATCTTTTTTTTTTGGTTGATGTGCAAATGAATCTCACTTGGGCCTCCAGTGGCCCTGAATACACCTGCCGTCCGGGTGTGCACCCCAGGCATAGTCTGATGTGTCTGTGGTTAGAGTCTGGGTGGCATGGGAATGAGAAAAGGGAAGTCCCTTGTTGTGGTTGCATGCTACTGCCCACCAAAGAAAATCTTTCCTTAGACAAGGTATCATAGATATAACAGTTTCCAGGTTTTGAGAATGTTGACACCAAAGGCTTTTTAAGTACCACTGAAGTTTCCTCATATGCAGTCTGGCATATGGAATTAGTAGAATGCAGGACACCATGAACCCTAGAGCTTGCAGGATTTTCCTTGCAGATAACTGGGTTCTGGTGGCCTGTTGAGAGAAGTAGCCTGTCAGATAGGCTTGTTTTTCTGGCGTAAGAAATGCCATCTGGGATACTGTGTCCAGGCTTGCTCGCAGGAATACAATTTTCTGACTGGGGACTAGTTTGGATTTCTTTTCATTTATAGTGTACCCCAGTGAGGTCAGTAGATCTTTTACAAATGTCAGGTGCTGTAACAGTTTTTCCTGACTGTCTGCCTGAATCAGGCAGTCGTCTAAGTAGGAGTAATTTTGAATAGTTCTTTGTCTGCAAAAAGCAATGGCTGGAGCCAGGCATTTGGTGAAAATTCTGGGAGCAGTGGATAAGCCAAAGGGAAGTGCAAAGAACTGATAATGCATAGATCCTGCCCTGAAATGTAGATATTTCCTGCAAGAGTCTCTGACTGGGATGTGCAGACAGGCCTCTTAGGTCTAGAGTGGCTAACCAGGCATCTCTGAATAGCATAGGAAGAAGCTGCTGCAGGGTGAACATTTTGAATTTTTGTACCACCAGGAAGGTGTTTAGAATGGATAGAGCTAGGACTGGGCGCCAATAGAAACCTTGGCCTATATGGTCTGCAGGAACAGGCTGAATTGCCCTCATAGAGAAAGTACAGTTGTGTACACTTACCATAAATGTAGATGTTCAAGTGTATTCACTGTTGCAGTCATTACATTTGGGTAATCCTGCTGGTAGGTTGCCCTCAGCTGGCCTGAATTCCAAAGTCTTGGGTCCTGCATCGGCTGCTGTTGCCCCTTCCCTGACGTCAGGTCGTCAGGGGTATAAAAGAAGCAGCCGATGCCATTTTCTTTAGTTTTTCTTGCCCCAGATATCAGATGCCCCCCAAAAGGGTTGCCAAAATTTAGATATGTTTAATTACATGCACCAATATCAAATTTACCTTCATCTATAAGCAAATACACCACATAGGTTGTATAAATCAGAGAAGGAAAGATAGGTTCCATCAGAAGAAAAAGGGGGATGGTGGGTGGGTAACCTGGACTGCAACAGTGAATACACTCGAACATCTACATTTATGGTAAGTGTACACAACTGTACTATGTTCTTCGTGTTTCACTGTTGCAGTCATTACATTTGGGTAGAGTCCCAAAGCTAAGGTTGGGTGGCTGGAGCTAAACAGCATTAGGAGCGGCTATGAGGCCCTGCAGAACTGCAGTGGCAAAGCCTGCCCTGGATTTAGAGTAGAATGGCAGATGATCGTGCTTTGTAAAGGTGTGCAGTGAACTCCAAGTAGCAGCCTCTAAAATGTCCTTGGTAGGTATTTCCCTGGGAAAGACTGCTGAAGTGGCTGCAGCTCTGGTTGAGTATGGCCTAATGCCCTTAGGTACTGGCTTGCCATGGTGTACATAGCAGAAACTAATGAAGTGGCCTATCCACTTTGGAATAGTCTGCTTTGAGATAGCCTTTCCTTGTGATCCTGCAGCATGTCACTAGTAATTGCTCTATCTTTCTGAAAACTTTGGTTCTGTCCAAGTAGAATCTAAGCTGTCTGTGTACGTGCAAAGAATGCAGAATTCTCTCCCCCTTGTTCTGTGGATTTGGATAAAAGGTTGGCAGGAGAATAGTTTGGTTGAGAGCCACACTGGACACCACCTTAGGCATAAATGTTGGGTTTGTCCTCAGCGAGACCCTGTCTGGATAAAGAATGATAAAAGGTTCCACAGCCACGAGTGCTTGTAGCTCTGAAACACGTCTTGCAGAAGTTATTGCTAGGAGCAGAGCGGTTTTCCAACATAAAAACTTTATATCAGCATTTGCAGCTGGCTCAAAAGGAGGCAGGGTGAGTTTTTCCAAGACATAGTTGAGGTCCCATGCAGGCATTGGTGATCTTCTTGGAGGTCTTACATTTTTGGCTCCTCTGAGGTACTGCTTTAATAAGGGATGAGAAAAGATTGGTGGCTCTACATTGTAATGAGCCGAAATGGCAGAGGCATGAATTTTAATAGATGAAAAAGATAGGCCTTTGTCCAGCATCTCAGTTAAGTATTGCAAAATCTGAGGAATATTTGGCACAGCTGTATCAGTTCCTTGTGCCAGGTTCAAGCACAGAATCTCTTCCATTTCTCAGCATAAGATTTTCTAGTACTAGGTCTTCTGGCTTCCAAAATGACATCCGTCACAGCTTTACTGAGAGGTGTGTTTTGTATGACTACATTATACGCCATGCTGTCAGGTTTAAAGTTTTGAGTTGGCTGTGCAGGATCTGACTGTTTTGCTGGGACAGTAGATGAGGTATTTGAGGTATGGTCCAAGCTGGGCATTGAGACAAGCTCCTTAATATTGGATACCAGCACTGGCGGGCCAGTCTGGGGCAATCAGAATCATCTTTGGCTTCTCCTGTCTGACCTTTAGGAGTACCTTGGGGAGAAATGCATATACTGATAGGTTTTTCCAGCTGAAAGACAGGGCATCCACTTTCCATGCTTGTCTGTGATAAGTCCTTGTGCAGAATCTTTTTAGTTGGTAGATCTGACGGGAGGCAGATAGATCTATGTCCGGGCATCCCCATTTCCTTATGCTGAATACTTGTGGATCCAGGTGCCACTCATGGGGGTCCATGAGGTTTCTGCTTAGTTCGTCTGCCAGAGTATTTTTCCTTCCTGGCAGGAATTGTGCCTGCAGATGTACTTGGTAAGTCAATGCTGTGTCCCACAAAGTCATGGCTAGTCTGCAAAGGGGGTAAGAATGTGTGCCCCCCTGCTTGTCTATATACCACATGACCATGGTGTTGTCTGTCTATCAGTAGTTGTCCTGGAAGAAGTAGGTCCTTGAAGGCTGTCAGGGCATTCTGAACTGCTAGCATCTCTTTTTGATTGATATGTAGATGCATTTGGTTTGAGGTCCATGTGCCCTGAATGCATCTTCCTGCCATGTGGGCCCCCAGGCATAATCTGATGCATCCATTGTTAGTGTCTGCCTTTCTGGGGGTAATGTGAATGGCTGTCCCTTGTTTTGGTGACAAGCCTTTGCCTACCATCGAAACTCCTGCTGCAGGCAGGCAATGAGAGTAATCATAGTTTCCAGGCTGTGGCAATGTTGAGTCCAAACACTTTTTAGGTACCATTGACGTTTCCTCATATGTAGTCTTGCATATGGAATTAGTAAGATGCAGGATGCCATGAAGCCCAAAGCCTGCAGAATTTTTCTTGCAGATAACTGGGCCTTTTTTTGCCAACATTTTGAAATAGGTAGTCAGTTACCTTTGTTTGTCTGGCATGAGATAAGGCATCTGGGCAGTTGTATTTAAGCTTGCACCCAGGAATATTATCTCTTGAGAGGGTACTAGTTTTGATTTCTTTTCGTTGACTGTGTGCCCTAGGCATGTTAGAAGTCTTTTCACAAATGCCAGATGCTGTAGAAGAATGTCCTTGTTCTCTGCTTGAATTAGACAGTTGTCCAAGTAAGGATATATTTGTATTCCTCTTTGTCTGCAGAATGCAACTACTGGTGCCAGGCACTTTGTAAAGACCCTGGGCGCAGTAGATAAGCCAAAGGGCAGTGCAGAGAATTGGTAATGCATTCAGCCAGCCTTGAATCTGAGGTATCTTCTGCATATTTGTCTGATTGGGACATGCAGGTATGCCTCTTTTAGGTCCAAAGTCACAAGCCAAGCGTTCTTGCCCAGCATGGGCAGAAGCTGCTGCAAAGTCAACATCTTGAATTTTGGTATATCCAGGAATGTGTTCAAAATATATAGATCCAGTATTGGCCTCCGGGCCTTGTCCTTTCTGGGTACCAAGAACAGTCTTGAGTAAAATCCTTGTCCCTGCACTTGCTCTGGTACTTGTTGAATGACCCCCATGTCCATGAGGGATGAGACTTGTTTTTGTGCCTCTGCCCATTGATTTTTTGGCGGATCTGGCCAGCCGTTTGCCTTTGGCAGGGTATGGAGATGGAACTTGTAGCCTTGTGACACGATATTTAGGACCCACTTGTCCTGGGTTATAATGTGCCAATTTTGAGAAAAAAGAGCTAACTTTCCCCCTAAGGGTGCTGCCAGGAGATAAGTGCTTGGTACAGGCAGGGGAAAGTCATTGGGACTGTTTCCTGTATGGTTCTGATTTGTCTTCTCCAACTTTGGAGGCAGAAGCCCCCCCATTGCTTTGAGCGGTATGAACCTTGCACCTGGGGTCTGCCTCTAGGGCGTCTGGATCTGCCCCCTTGCACCTGGGGTCTGCCTCAAGGGCGTCTGGATCTGCCCCCTTGCACCTAGGGTCTGCCTCTACGGCGTCTGGATCTGCCCCCTTGCACCTAGGGTCTGCCTCTAGGGCGTCTGGATCTGCCCCTTTGAGGTCTGTCTGACACAGGAAAGGACCAATTCTTTGTTGGCCAGTGTCTACTAAACCTAGGTGGCTGTACCTGTAAAAAATCTTTGACCATTTGCATAGATTTAGCTTTATACTCCATTTTCTTTAACACCTCTTCTGCCTTACCACCAAACAAAGTATGCTGTAAAGGTGCATCTAATAATTTAACTTTAACATGATCAGGCGATTTTGTTCCTTTAATCAAGCATGCCTCCTAATAACAGAACCTGTAACTGCAGCCCTGCAGGCCTCTAAAAGAATCAAAACCACATTGCAAAGTATGCTTTCCAACTTGTTTAGCTGCATGCAATAAATCCTGCATTTCCTTGTTTTCTGCACATTCAGAGTTTAACAACATTTTCTGTTTAAACAATGCCATTACATGTTGCTGATATTTGAGCATATGAAAAGTACAGTTTTGTACCTACCATAAATGTAGATGTTCGAGGATCCACATTGCTGCAGTCCTAACTATAGGGGTAGTCCGCTGTCCAGTCGGCCCGAATACCAAAGTATATGGCTGACGTCGGTCAGGGCGCATTAGACTGACGTCAGTACGTCAGGGTACTAATGCGCATGACCGACGTCATATCCTCAGTCTTTTCTTGCCCCAGATGTCAGAAGACCCTGAAAAGATAAGGCCAAAAACCAAAAACTCCCAACATATCTGCACCAAAATATATATATATATATATATACAAAATATACAAAATTAGCAGAATATAACCTCACCTACACAACCACCCCTAAAGACAGAGGGGAAGGAGGAGGGTAAATTGGACTGCAGCAATGTGGATCCTCGAACATCTACATTTATGGTAGGTACAAAACTGTACTATGTTCTTCATTCCACATTGCTGCAGTCCTAACTATTGGGTAGAATCCCAAAGCAGAGGTAAGGGAGGCTGGCAAATCATAAGGAAGCAGGAGCTGATAACATGCCTTGCAAAATAGCTGTGGCAAAACCAGCCCTAGACTTAGAGTAGAGAGGAAGGTGGTAATCCTTAGAGAAAGTATGCACTGAACTCCAAGTAGCTGCCTCCAAAATATCCTTAGTTGCCACCCCCCTTAAAAAAGCTGTTGAAGTGGCAGTAGCCCTAGTGGAATGAGGCCTAATCCCAGCTGGAACCTCCTTGCCATGATGGGAATAACAAAATGCAATGCAAAACCCAATCCACCTAGAAATAGTTTGTTTTGACACAGGCTTGCCCTGAGAACTCAAAGCAAAAGAAACAAACAACTGCTGAGACTGCCTAAAATCCTTAGTCCTGCTCAAATAATAACGCAATTGCCTGTGTACATCTAAAGTGTGCAAAATCTTTTCCCCTTTATTTTGGGGATCTGCATAAAACGTAGGCAAATGAATAGTTTGGTTTAAAGCCACACTAGAAACCACTTTAGGCATAAAGGAAGGATTAGTAATGATACCCTATCCTTATGAAAAATCAAAAAAGGCTCAACCGCCATAAGGGCCTGTAACTCAGAAACCCTTCTTGCAGAAGTAATGGCCAACAAAAAAGCAGTCTTCCATGACAAATATTTCAGTTCAGCAGTAGCTGCAGGCTCAAAAGGTTGTAGAGTAAGTTTCTCCAACACAAAATTGAGATCCCAAGCAGGAGTAGGAGCTCTTGGGGTCTTATATTCTTTGCCCCTCTAAGAAATTGCTTGAACAAAGGATGTGAAAACAATGGTGGGTCACAATCATAGTGAGCTGAAATTGCTGCAGCATGAATCTTAATGGAAGAGAAAGACAAACCTTTGTCCAATAACTCAGTAAGATATTGAAGAGCCACACTCAAATTAGGCTCTGAAATCTCCAAATTCTTTGCTGCAGTCCAAAATAAAAATCTCTTCCATTTTTCTGTACACTTTCCTTGTACTAGGTCTTCTGGCTTCCATAATCACATTTAAAACTTGTTGAGGAAGTTGAGACCCGCTGTCTTTCAAAACAGAATATGCCAGGCTGTTAGATGAAGAGAGTGAAGCTTGACATTGAGCAGACGACCTTCCTTCTGAGACAACAGATGTGGAATCAAGGGTAAAGGCCATGGAGGCGTCTTTACCAGACTCCTCAGTAATGGGTACCAGTGCTGCCGAGGCCAATCTGGAGCTATTAAAATCATCCTTGGCTTGTCTTGTCTGACCTTTAGAAGCACCTTTGGAAGAAGAGGCAGAGGTGGAAACGCATACACATGAAGATTTTTCCAACTGAAAGAAAGAGCATCCACTTTCCAAGCTGTGTGATGAAACCTCTTTGTGCAAAACTTTGGCAGCTGGTGGTTTAGTGGAGAAGCAAACAGATCTATGTCTGGAGTTCCCAGGACACTGTCAACTTTTGAAATACATGAAGATCCATTTTCCACTCGTGGGGATCCATGATTTGTCTGCTTAACACATCTGCTAAGGAGTTCTGTGCTCGGCAGAAACCTTGCCTGAAGAGTTAGTTGCAAGCTTAGCAGTCTCCCATAAAATCATTGCTTGCCTGCACAATGGGTAAGAATGTGTTCCCCTTGTTTGTTGATGTACCACATGACAGTTGTGTTGTCTGTTAGAATCAACACCTGCCCTGGAAGAAGTAACTCCTTGAAAGCCATTAATGCAAACTGGACTGCTAACATCTCCTTCATGTTGATATGTAGATGCTGTAGTCTGGCAGGCCACTTGTCTTGTATCCACTTTCCATTTAGATGAGCTCCCCAAGCAATTTCTGAGGCATCTGTCGTTAGAATTTGACTCGCCTCTGGCCGGGTCACAGAGAGTCCCTTGTTTAGGTGACATTCCTGAGCCCACCACAAAAATTCCTTTTGAATGCAAGGTATTATTTGAATTACAGTGTCCAAATCCTGGCAGTGCTGTCCATACATTTTTGAGATACCATTGTAGCTTCCTCATATGCAGTTTGGCATTGGGAAGCACCAGAATACAAGATGCCATGAACCCTAAGGCTTGAAGGACTGTCCTTGCAGTCAGCCCGGACTGAAGAGATAGTTGATGGAAGTAACTGGAAAGATTCTTTTGTTTGTCCGGGTTAAAAGGCCATCTGGGCTGCTGTATTCAGTCTCACACCCAGAAAGCACATGTCTTGAGAGGGTACTAGACTGGACTTTATTTCGTTCACAGAATACCCTAGGCATCTTAGCACTGCTATGACATATTCCAAATGCTGTAGAAGGTCTTCCTTTTCTTGAGCCAGAATCAGGCAATCGTCCAAGTAAGGATAGATTTGAATTCCTTTTAGCCTGAAGTAAGCTATCACTGGAGCCAGAACCTTTGTGAATACTCTGGGCGCAGTAGATAAGCCAAAGGGCAATGCAGAGAACTGATAATGAGAATTTCCAGCTCGGCAACGCAGATACTTTCTGCAACTCAGTCTTATAGGCACATGAAGGTAAGCTTCCTTGAGATCTAAAGTTACCATCCAGTGATCCTTGCCCAGCAGAGGTAAAAGCTGTTGTAACGTCAACATTTTGAACTTGGGAATGTCCAGATAAGTGTTGAGGATAGATAAATCCAGAATTGGTCTCCATGTGTTCCCCTTCTTCGGTACTAGGAACAGGCGAGAATAAAATCCTAGGCCCCTTTCTGGCACAGGAACCGGCTGAATGGCCCCTATTTGGAGTAACTGAGAAATTTGCTTGTGAGCCTCTTGTCTTTGTAGAGGAGGAATGTTTGGCATGCCTTTGAAAGGAGGCAAGGTATGGAAATAAAACCTGTAACCGTGGTGAATGATATCCAGAACCCATTTGCCTTGGGTAATGAAATCCCAATTTTCCTTGAAAAGAGACAGTCTTCCTCCTAGAGGTGCCGCCAGGCGAGAAGGTACTGGCAGCTGAAAAGGCAGGTCATTGGGTCTGCTTACGAAAGGACTGACCCCTGCCCTCACCAGAAGTCTGAGCAGGTGAACTCCCTGCCCTAGGCCTAAAAGCACCTTGAGCTCTGCCCCTACCACGTCTAGACCTACCCCTAGACTGGGAATCATAAGCAGGATAAGTCCATCCCTTAGCAGGCCAATTTCTACTAAACTCGGAGGCTGCACCTGCAAAAATCCTTAACAGTTTGCATAGACTTAGCCTTGTCCTCCATCTTCTTTAAAACTGCTTCCACAGGCGAACCAAACAACACATCAGACTGTAAAGGAGCATCCAAAATCCTTGTCTTAACATGCTCAGCTAAGTTCTGATCTCTCAACCAGTGCCTACGAAGAACAGAACCAGTGGCAGCCACCCTGGAGGAGGCCTGCACAGCATCAAAACCACATTGCAAGGAATGTTTACCCACTTGTTCAGACACATGAACTAAATCCTGCAACTCTTTACACTCAATACCTTCCGCCAGAGCATCCACCTTAGATTTCAACTGTGAAAGAAGATAATTCTGATATTTTAACATGTGAAACTGACAATTCACCTCATGGCTAAAGTGGAAGAAGTATACACTTTCTTTCCCCATCTATCCAAAGCCCTTGCCTCTTTATCAGGAGGGACAGGATTTTTAACAACTGAGGCCTTCACACCTTTAGGCCCCTGAGAGACAGTTTCCGGGTCTGCCCTAGGACTCTTAAAAGATACTTATGAGCTTCAGGCACCCTATAATACCTATCCGGTTTAACTGGGGCAGGAGGCAAAGAATCCGGATTCAGGGAAGCCTCTGCAAAACATCTTCCACTACATTCAAAACAGGAGGTATAGCTAAAGGCCTGTGCTGGGGTAAAACAAGAATTCCCTAAGCCTTTTCCTGGAATCAGAGAAATCTTGACCTTCCCATTTAAAATGCTCCCTCATGGAATGCAGAGTCTCTGAAAATGAAAAATCCTCAGGAGGGAAGCTGAAGGAGTAGAATCATCCACATCAGAATCAGAATAAGGAGGGTACTCCTGCAAGTCTTCAGTCAAGACTCAGAAGCCTCGAGCATTGCTCAAAACTCTCAAACTCAGACTCCACCCTAGGCCTCTTATCAGGAGGGGCATAGAACCCTTATCATAGTAATCAAATCCTCTGCCATTTTAAGCATATGTTTCTTAGGCAAAGACCCTGAAGTACTAGGAGAAACCCCCACTGAAGCAAAACTCGGCCTGCCCTCAAAGAAGCCTTGGAAACAGAAGGGAGGCTCTGACCACCTTAGGAAGAGAGGGAAGAACAGCCACCTGAGAAGCCCCTCAGCCTGGCCTACTTCCTGAGAGGAAACATCCTGTAACAGTAAAGTCTCTCCCTGAGACTCCAAAGAAACACCTGGCAAAACCTCCGGCTCCACTGAGCTAAAGAACCGACGCCTGGGACTGTCGGTTCTTCCACTCTAGGCTTTGCTGTTTTGTCCTTGCGCTTTTAGCCGAAGTCAAGGCCGGAGCATCCGACGGCATTTTATAATTACAACGCTTCCCAAACACTAACCTGGCACAGTCTAACCTTCTCTTAATAGTGCGTTTGTTAAATCTAGCACAAGAGCGCATCCAACAACGCCGTGCTCAGGCCCTAAACAAGGTATACACAAAGTATGGTAATCCCTATGAGGTATCTGTTTCCCACAAGAAATACAGTTATTCACTTTTTCTGACATCCGTTAAATACTGAGGCAAGAAAAACCAAAATATTCCCAACGGGTACTTAGCCAACTTTGATTCGGTCTGAAACTCTGGCTTCAGAAACTTTCAGAACGCCAACCTGCACTCGCAAAATTGCTTCTGCATCGGACCATGCGGCAAAAAAGACTGAGGATATGACGTCGGTCATGCGCATTAGTACCCTGACGTACTGACGTCAGTCTAATGCGCCCTGACCGACGTCAGCCATATACTTTGGTATTCGGGCCGACTGGACAGCGGACTACCCCTATAGTTAGGACTGCAGCAATGTGGAATGAAGAACATCTGACAGTTCAAGGCCCTTATAGCCAAGGTAGCAGATGTGTAACCCCCCACCCCCATCTATCCAGTGCACTAGAATCTCTGCCAGAGGGGGTAGGGTTTTTTGCAGTGGAAGCCTTAACTCCTTTGGGACCCTGAGAAATAGTTTCTGGGTCTGCAGCAGGGTTTTTAAAAAGGAATTTATGAGAGTCAGGAACCCTGTAATATCTGTCAGGCTTAACAGGAGCTGGAGGTAAGGAGTCAGGGGTTAAGACTAGACTCCAAAAACACATCTACAATGTCTAACACAGGTGGGATGGCTAGTGGCTTGTGTTGAGGTAGTAAAAGGAAATCCCTGAGCCTCTTTTTAGATTCTGAAAAATCTTTGCTCTCCCAGTGGAAATGCTCCCTCATGGTATGTAAGGTTTCTCCAAAAGAATAGTTCTCTGGAGAAGCTGAAGGTATAGATTCTTCAGCATCAGAATCCTCACAGGGGGGGGGGGGGGAGAGAATATCCCTGATCAGAAGAGGAATCAGAAGAAATGGAAACCTGTGGAAACCTGATCTGAAGATTCATAGTCAATCTCTTGCCTAGGCCTCTTATCAGGAGGGGGATGGGAACCCCTGATCAAGGTAATCAAGTCTTCAGCCATTTTGAGCATCTGTTTTTTGGGGATAGAGGCCTGACCACGTGGCTCTTGAGTTTGTTTCTTTGCTTTGGAAGATGCTTTAGTCTTTGCCTTTGAAGGTGAAGTCGGTTTGATGTAAAGATGTTTAGGTCTGAATACACCCTCAGAAGTCGGTACCTGCTCAGCGGCTCCGGACCCATCTGAAGGTACAATATCCAAGGCTCCAATACCTTGAGTTTCCAGTGGCATGGCCGACTCCACGTGGGAGCCGGTAGCGGCCTGCAGCTCTAAAGTAGCGGGCGTCAGGGGCTGCAAAAGCACCTCACTGAAGACCGGCGAACCAGCGACTGGCTTAGGAGAAGCTTCGTCGTCGGTTTTGGGCCTTGGTTGTCTATCTCTCTCCCTTTCTTTGCGTTTTTTGTGAACTCCAGTAGTCGGATGGCTATCAGACAACATTTCTGGATAATTAAACTGGCATCCAAAATAGTTTAAAACAAAACCATACCGATGGTTAATAGTGCATTGGTTAAATCTAGCACAAAACAGACAACCGGAAACATTGTGATCAGTGCCTAGGCAAGGAATACAGTAAGAATGAAAATCCTTATGAGGTATTTGCTTCCCACAAGAAATACAATTATTAACTTTTTCTGACATCGGTTTGGAGCAAAAAAAAAAGTTTCCCCAATGGGGTATTTAGCTTTATTGAAGACTTCGGATCTGAAACTTGAACACGAAAATCTCAGGAATCGGCCGACCGGCACTTGCGAACTGCTTCTGCTGCGGGCACTGCGCGGCAAGAAAGACTAAAGAAAAATGGTGTCGGCTGCTTTTTTTTATACCCCTGACGACCTTACTTCAGGGAAGGGGCGACAGAAGCAGACGCAGGACCCAAGACTTTGGAATTCAGGCCGGCTGAGGGCAACCTGCCAGCAGGATTACCCAAATGTAATGACTGCAACAGTGAAACACGAAGAACATCAGGGAATGAACTTGGTTTTGTGCCTCTGCCCACTGGTTTGGAGTAAGATCTGGGTACCCTTTTGGGGTTGGCAGTGCGTAGAAATAAAATCTGTATCCCTGGGACACTATGTTGAGGACCCATCGATCATTGGTGATGGGGCCCAGTTTTTTGCATGGCAGGCAAGTTTTCCTCCTAGGGGCACAAGCAGGTGGGCAGAGGTAAGAGGTGGAGTTGAAAAATCATTGTGAATTCTTTCCACAAGGGGGTGGCTTAGCACTCCCTGTTTTAGAAGTGGAGGTAACTCCATTGCTTAGATCTCTGCAAACCCTAAGACTGTAGTCTGGGGGGGTGCATTTTCCCTAGGCCTAGTCTGCGGTGGCCTTGAGGGAGCTAGAAAGGACCAATGTTTTGAGGGGCAATGCCTACTGAAGCTTGGAGGCTAGATTTGCAAAAAATCTTTAACTGTCTGCATAGACTTAGCTTTTTCTTCCATCTTTTTTAGAACCTCTTCTGCTTTGGTGCCAAACAGATTGTCTTTGTTTAGTGATGCGTCCAATAATTTTGATTTGACATGGTCTGGCAAGGTCTGTTCCTTAAGCCAAGCATGCCATCTAAGTACAGAACCTGTGACTGCTGCCCTGCAGGATGGTTCTAGGGCATCAAACCCACATTGCAGGGTATGCTTACTAACTTGGCTTGCAGAATGCATAAGCTCCTGTAATTCTTTATTTTCTGCACAGTCAGCAAAGGTAGATAGTTTTTGATTAATAAGTTCCATTGTATGTTGCTGGTATTTCAACATGTGGAATGACAATTTAAATCTCTAATGGCAAGAGTTGCAGAGGTGTATACTTTTTTACTCCATCTGTCCAAAAAGCTCGGGAATCCCTGTCCGAGGGGTGGGAGTCTTAGCTGTGGTTGCTTTTATTCCCTTAGGTCCTTTGGAGATTATCTCTGTGTCAGCAGTAGGATTTTTGAAAAGAAATTTGTGAGAGTCAGGGACTCTGTAGTACCGGTCAGGTTTCCTGGGAGCAGGAGGTAGAGTTAGACTGGATTCCATAAAATCATCATCCACAACATCCAGAACAGGAGGAAAAGAGAAGCGTCTGTGCTGTGGTAAATCTAAAAATTCCCCGAGTCTCTTTCTGGATGGAGGATAATCCTGGCATTCCCAATGGAAATGCTCTCTCAATGTATGAAGGGTTTCACCAAAAGAAAAATCCTCTGGAGGAGAGGCAGAAGGAATGGATTCCTCTGCATCTGAATCTTCATAAGCAGATAAGGGCATGTCTTCATAATCAGAAACCTCAGAGTCGTTGGACCCTTGGTCAGATAAAGCTGCTGAGGACAAGTCTCTTTTCCTTTTAGCAGGGGTAGGGCTTGGACAAGTCTCTTTTCCTTTTAGCAGAGGTAGGTCTTCCCCTAATCAGCATGATAAGGTCTTCCGCCATTTTAAGCATCTGAGATTGAGGCATGGAAACAGGTGCTTGAGGTTGGGTAGTCGTTTTTTTATGCGTAGTTCATACTCTGGCTAATGGCCCTAGGGCTCTTACAAGCCTAGCCAAGAGTTTATCCCCAAAAAAGAAATTTCAGTCAGCACCTGTCGCCCCTGTCAATGAGGGACTAAGGTGGAACCTCCGGGACAAATTTGTGGTTTCCCATCCAGTAATCAAGGTTGCACTTGAAGAGGGTCAGCGAGGTACTCTGACATGTATGGGAAGTCTATTCCAGATAAGCATGTATAAGTGTTTGGAGGTAAGAGGAGAGGGTTGCCTGTGTACATTAGACAGTTGCTACACTGTCTCAGAATGTCCAAGTGCACCAAGTTAGCAGGAGAAAGCACAGGAAATTGCCCTACAATCACACCAGGAGGGGTGGTCATAATTAATAAGTACTGGTGCTGTTACTGCATAGGAACTGTTAAAGTGCTAACTGAAGTGCAAGTAGTAAAAAGAACAAGCACGTTCTAAGGGAAAAATTGAAGAGCTGACTTTCTGGCACCGATAATAGTTTACCTCAGCTGAGCTCCGCTGTGCGGTCAGCAAACCCACACAAACAAAGGCTTTTAAACCAGAAAGTTTAAAGGGATGGAAAAACTGCCCAAACGGCCAATAAACTACAATTTCTGGACCAGAAACTACTCCTCTTGTTGTAGATAGGTTACCTAGTGCTTACCATTCCCACTGACAAGCTAGAAGGCTTCCCTCCAACACAGGAAAAGCATAGTTGTGTACACTTACCATAAATGTAGGTGTTCGAGTGTATTCACTGTTGCAGTGATTACATTTGGGTAATCTGCTGGCAGGTTGCCCTCAGTCGGCCTGATTAACAAAGTCTTGGGTCCTGCGTTGGTTGCCGTCCTTCTTACATGACGTCAGGGGTATAAAACATGAAGCCAACGCCATTTTCATCAGTTTGTCTTGACCCAGATGTTAGGTGCCCCCCAAATGGGGAGCAAAATATATATATATATATATATATATATATATATATATATATATATATATATATATATATATATATCTGCATATAATTTAGAACACAAACAATATACCTCCAATCAAAAGCAAATACACCAAAAAGGCTTTTAAGCATATTAAAAGAAAGAAGAGGTTTAGTAAGAGAAAAAAAGTAGTTTTTTACCTATCACAAATGTAGATGTTCGAGTGTTCACACTGCTGCAGTCATCATGCCATAAGGCGGTCCCGCAGTCAGCCAGAGCTCCAAAGTCTTGGTCCGGCGTCGGTCGCTGTCGCTTCTTCCCTGACGTCAGTGCACCAGGGGTATACAAGATGCATCCGACCCCATTTTCTTCAGTTTTTCTTGCCCCAGATGTCAGGTGCCCCCAAGTAGGTGGGCAATACATATTACCAATAAAACATGTAAAGGTAATACAAGGAATACCTTCAGTTACAAGCAAATACACCACAAAGGTTGTACCAGATAGAAAGGTATAGAAAAGTTCAGCTAGGTCAGAGGGGATGGAGGGAGGGTAACCTGGACTGTAGCAGTGTGAACACTCGTAACATCTACATTTATGGTAGGTACAAAACTGTACTATGTTCATCGTGTTACACTGCTGCAGTCATCACACTTGGGTTGAATCCCAAAACTAAGGATGGGCGGTGGAGTTAAACAGGGTTTGGAGAGGCTAGTAGGCCCTGCAGAACTGCAGTGGCAAAGCCAGCTCTGGTTTTAGAGTATAGAGGTAAGTGGTAGTGCTTGGTGAAGGTGTGCACTGAACTCCAAGTTGCAGCCTCCAAAATATCCTTGGTTGGTACTCCCCTGAGAAAGGCTGTTGATGTAGCTGTAGCCCTGGTGGAATGGGACCTAATGGTAGCAGGTACCGGTTTCCCATGATGTGTGTAGCAGAAACGGATACAATGTCCTATCCATTTTAAAATGGTCTGTTTTGAGATAGCTTTTCCTTGTGATCCTACAGCATAAGATACAAAGAGCTGGTCAGATTTTCTGATAGCCTTAGTTTTATCCAAGTAGTAACGTAACTGCCTGTGAATGTTTAAAGAGTGCAGGAGCCTTTTTTCTTTGTTCTGGGGGTTTGGGAAAAAGGTGGGCAAATGAATGGTTTGGTTTAGGGCCACACTGGATACCACCTTTGGCATAAAGGAAGGGTTGGTTCATAGAGCAACTCTGTCTTGATGAAAAATGAGGAAAGGTTCCACTGCCATTAGGGCCTGTAGCTCTGAGACTCTTTGAGCTGAAGTTATTGCTAGCAGCAGGGCAGTTTTCCATGACAGAAACTGTAAATCAGCTGTAAAAGCTGGTTCAAAGGGCGGCAGTGTAAGCTTTTCCAGAACAAAGTTGAGATCCCAAGTTGGTGCTCTCCTGGGCAGTCTTATGTTCTTAGCCCCACTGAGGTACTGTCTTAGCAGTGGATGAGAAAATAAAGGAGGATACGTGTTGTAGTGAGCTGAAATCGCTGAGGCGTGGATCTTAATAGATGAAAAAGAAAGTCCTTTGTGCAACATCTCAGTTAAATATTGTAGAATCTGAGGAATGTTTGGAACAAGGGGATTTTGGCCTTTAGCCTGGTTCCAGGTGCAAAATCTTTTCCATTTGTCTGAATAGGCTTTCCTGGTGCTGGGCCTCCTGGCCTCCAGAATGACATCCATAACAGTTTTAGAGAGAAGTGTTGGCTGGTTGTTTGGGTTATTTGCCATGCAGCCAGATTTAAAGTCTTGAGCTGGCTGTGTAGAATCTGATTGTTTTGCTGAGTGAGCAGGTGAGGAATTTGAGGCAAAATCCATGGTGGGCCGTGGGCCATGTTCCTTAGTATTGGATACCAGTGCTGGCGTGGCCAGTCTGGAGCAATGAGAATCATTTGTGGCCTCTCTAAACTGACTTTCAGCAGCATCTTTGCTAGAAGAGGCAGTGGAGGAAAGGCATACACTGTCAATGTTTTCCAGCTGAATGAGAGGGCGTCCACTTTCCAAGCTAGTGGGTGGAATGTCCTTGTGCAAAATTTTTGAAGTTGGTAGTTTTGGGGGTTGGCGAACAGATCTATGTCTGGGCGTCCCCATTTGTGAGTTATCATTGCAAATACTTGTGGATCTAGTTTCCACTCGTGCGGATCCATGATGTTTCTGCTTAGGTCGTCTGTCAATGTGTTTTTCTTTCCTGGCAGGAATTGTGCTTGTAGGTGAACTTGGTAGGTCAGTGCTGTGTTCCACAATTGTCATTGCTTGTCTGCATAGGGGGTAGGTGTGAGTGCCCCCTTGCTTATGTACCACATTACTGTGGTGTTGTCGTCTTTATTAGGAGTTGTCCTGGATGTAGGAGGTCCTTGAAAGCTATTAGGGCATTCTGTACAGCTAGCATTTCTTTTTGATTGATATGCAGATGCCTTTGATCTGTAGACCATTTGCCCTGAATGCACTTGTCCTGCCATGTGTGCTCCCCAGGCATAGTCCGATGCATCTGTTATAGTTTGCCTGGCTGTGGGTAAGGTAAACAGCTGACCCTTGTTGAGGTGACATGCCTGAGCCCACCACAGAAACTCCTGTTGAAGGCAGGGAATGAGTGGTATTATTGTTTCCAAGCTGTGGCTGTGTTGAGTCCATATGCTTTTCAGGTACCATTGTAATTTCCTCATATGCAGTTTTGCAAATGGTATTAGTAGTATGCAAGATGCCATGAATCCCAAGGCCTGCAGAATTTTTCTTGCAGGGAGTTGGGTCTTTGTTGCCATCATTTTGAAGTATTGAGTCAGCTGTTCTTGCTTGTCTGGCATGAGATAAGCCATCTGGGCCATTGTATTTAAGCTGGCACCTAGGAATATTATGTTTTGTGAGGGCACTAGTTTTGATTTCTTTTCGTTTACTGTGTACCCTAGGCAACTTAATAGATGTTTGACAAACGCCAGATGCTTTAAAAGAATGTCCTTGCTTTCTGCTTGAATAAGGCAGTCGTCCAGGTATGGAAATATTTGAATTCCTCTTTGTCTGCAGTATGCAATTACTGGTGCCAGGCATTTTGTGAAGGCCCTGGGCACAGTAGACAAGCCAAAGGGCAGTGCAGAGAATTGATAATGAGTTGAACCTGCAATAAATCAGAGGTATCTTCTGCAATTTTGCCTGATAGGGACATGCAGGTATGCCTCCTTGAGGTCCAACGTTACTAGCCAAGCCTTCTTGCCCAGCATGGGAAGAAGCTGCTGTAGTGTTAGCATCTTGAATTTGGGTACTTGCAGATAAGTGTTTAGAATTGAAAGGTCCAGAATGGGTCTCCAGGCTTTGTCCTTTCTGGGAACTAGAAAGAGTCTTGAGTAAAATCCTTGTCCTTGCTCGTGTAGGTACCTGTTGAATGGCTCTCATGTCCATGAGAGCTGTAATTTGTTTTTGAGCCTCTGAACATCGATTTGGTGGCAGGTTTGGCATTCCTTTTATCCTTGGCAAAGTGTGAAAGTGGAATCTGTATCCTTGTGAGACAATATTTAGGACCCATTTGTCTTTTGTGATGATGTGCCAGTTGTCTGCAAAAAGTGCTAATTTTCCTCCCAAGGGTGCTGCCAAGAGAGATTTGCTTGGTAGTCTGAGGGTTAAGTCATTGCGTCTGTCTTCTGATAGCTTGGGGCCTGTCTTCTCCTCCTTTCTGGGTTGCGGTACCCCATTGGCGAGGCTTGTAAGGGCCTTGTGACTGACCTCTGCCCCTTGGGCGTCTGTATTTGCCTCTTTGTGGCCTGTCAGAAGCTGGAAAGGACCAGTTTTTTGTTGGCTAGTTTCTGCTGAAACGAGGGGGTTGAACCTGTAAAAAATCCTTGACCATCTGCATAGATTTTGCCTTATCCTCCATTTTCTTTAAGACCTCTTCTGCTTTTACACCAAATAAAACATCCTGCTGTAAAGGTGCATCAAATAACTTTGCTTTAACATGATCAGGTAGGGTTTGTTCTTTTAACCAAGCATGTCTACATATGACAGACCCAGTCATTGCTGCTCTACAGGAAGCCTCCAATGAATCAAATCCACATTGTAAAGTATGTTTTCCCACTTGTTCAGCTGCATGCAACAAATCTTGGATTTCCTTGAAATCAGGCTGCTCTGAATGTGTGATCATTTTTTGTTTTAATTGAGATATCAGGTACTGCTGATATTTCAGCATGTGAAACTGGCAATTTAAAGCCCTCATAGCTAGAGTAGCTGAGGTATATACTTTCTTTCCCATCTGTCTAGTGCTCTGGAATCCCTTTCAGAGGGTACAGGATTTTTAGCAATAGAGGCCTTAACCCCTTTGGGACCCTGGGAAATGGTTTCTGGATCAGCAACAGGGCTTTTATATAGGAATTTGTGAGAGTCAGGGACTCTAATCTGTCTGGTTTGGCTGGCGCAGGAGGTAGAGAGTCTGGGTTAAGGCTAGATTCTAAGTAAACATCATCCACAATGTCTAACACGGGAGGGATAGTAAGTGATCTGTGCTGGGATAGTAAAAGGAACTCTCGGAGCGTTTTCTTAGAATTAGAGTAACCCTGGCCTTCCCAGTGGAAATGTTCCCTCATGGTATGTAAAGTTTCCCCAAAGGAGTAGTCTTCTGGGGGAGAAGCTGAGGGAATAGACCCTTCAGCATCAGAGTCTTCATAAGGGGGAAAAGAGTATTCCTGTTCCTCAGAAGAATCTGAGGAAATTGAGACCTGGTCAGAGGAAGCATAATCCTCCTCTTGTCGTGGCCTTTTATCAGGAGGGGGATGGGAACCCCTGATTAGGGTAATTAAATCTTCAGCCATCTTAAGCATCTGTTTCTTATGCATAGGGCCTTGTACTGGAGACTGATGGACAGTCTTTTTTGTTTTTAAAGGAGATTTCAGCTTAGCACAAGATCTGATGGTGAGTGTAGTCGGTCTGAAGACACCTTCTGCAAGTGAAGGCATTTCAGCTGCACCGAAATCTCCTTCTGCTCTGGAGTCGGAAAGGGCGAAGGATGAAGGCTGCGGTGGCCTAGTAATCTCCGCTTGGGAATTGGAGGCCGTTTGAGGTTCTAAATCAGCGGTCATCAGCGGTAGTCAGGGGCTGCGTAGGCGCCTCACTGAAAACCGGCAGAGGCCTCGGAGTCTGGTTTGGGTCTCAGCTGCCTGTCCTTATCCTTGTGTTTTTTATGCATGCCGGTCGTCGGTTGCTCCGACGGCATGGTATAATTAAATTTCCTACCAAAGTAATGTCGGGCGAAATCAAACCAACATTTAACAGTTCGTTTATTAAACCTAGCACAAAACCGACAACCTGTGACGTTGTGGTCTGGGCCTAGGCAAGGAATACAATAAGAATGAAAGTCCTTATGAGCTATTTGCTTCCCAAAAGAAATACAATTGTTAACTTTTTCTGACATCGGACTGAGGCAATAAAAGGTTCCCCAACGGGGTACTTAGCTTTATTGAAGACTTCGGTCTGAAATTCGAATTGAAAATCTCAGGAGTCGGCTGACCAGCACTTGCGAACTGCTTCTGCTTCGGGCACTGCGTGGCAAGAAAGACTCGAGAAAATGGCATCGGATGCCTCTTGTATACCCCTGGTGCAATGACGTCACAGAAGAAGTGACAGCGACTGACGCCGGACCAAGACTTTGGAACTCTGGACGACTGTGGGACCGCCTGACGGCAGGATGACCCAAGTGTGATGACTGTAGCAGTGTAACACGATGAACATCAGGGGGCTGGAGGGTGGGTAACCACGACTACAACAGTGAATACACTCAAACATCTACATTTATGGTAAGTGTACACAACTGTACTATGTTCTTCGTGTTTCACTGTTGCAGTCATTACATTTGGGTAGATTCCCAAAGCTATGGTTGGGAGGATGGATTTATACAGAATTAGGAGCAGCTATAAGGCCCTGCAGGACAGCAGTGGCAAAGCCAGCTCTGGATTTAGAGAAGAGAGGTAAATGGTAATGTTTGGTGAACGTATGAACTGAGCTCCAGGTAGTAGCTTCTAAAATGTCTCTGGTAGGAACCTCTCTGAGAAAGGCTGCAGAAGTAGATGCAGCCCTGGTGGAATGAGATCTGATCCACTTGGAGACAGGTTTACCATGGTGCACATATCAGAAACTAATACAATGGCTTATCCATTTAGAAATAGTCTGCTTTGAAATAGGTTTTCCCTCTGCCCCTGCAGCAAATGCCACCAATAGTTGCTAAGATTTTCTTAGAGGTTTTGTCCTGTTTAAGTAGAATCTAAGTTGTCTGTGCACATTCAATGAATGCAGAATCTACTGACCCTTGTTCTGTGGATTGGGAAAGAAAGCTGGCAGATGAATGGTCTGATTAAGAGCCACACTGGATACGACTTTAGGCATGAAAGATGGATTGGTCCTGAGAGCCACCGTCTAGATGAAAAATAATGAAAGGCTCCACACTTCCATAAGAGCCTGTACTTCTAAAATCCATCTAGCTGAAATAACTGCTAAAAGAAAAGCTATTTTCCAGGAGAGAAATTTAAAATCTGCAGTAGCAGCTGGCTGAAAAGGAGGTAGAGTGAGTTTTTCCAAAACAAAATTGAGGTCCCATGCAGGAGCTGGTGCTCTCCTGGGAGGTCTTAAATTTTTGGCCCCTCTGAAGTACTGCTTTAGCAGAGGATGAGAAAAGAGGGGAGGCTCTGTGTTGTAATGAGCTGAAATGGCAGAGGCATGGATTTTTATAGAAGGAAAATATAGGGCCTTGGGAAGCATCTCAGTTAAATATTGCATAATCTAAGGAATATTGGGCACTGCTGTGCTTATTCCTTGTGCTTGATTCCAGGCACAGAATCTTTTCCATTTGTCCGCATAAGATTTTCTAGTACTAGGCCTTCTAGCCTCCAAAATGACATCCATCATAGGTTTGCTGAAAGATGTAACAGGTGAAATTAGTTGATTAGCCATGCTGCAAGATTCAGATTTTGGAGCTGTGTGTGCAAAATTTTAGTTCTGCTGAGACAGTAGGTAAGGTGTCAGAGGCAGGTACGACGGAGGAAGGTGTGACATACTGCATAGGAGCAGGTACCAGTGTTGGCGAGGCCAGTCTGGAGCAATCAGTATCATTTTTGTTTTTTCCTGTCTGACTGTAAGACCTTGGAGAGCAGAGGCAGAGGAAGAAAGGCATCGACTGACGGGTTTTTCCATCTGAAGGTCAGAGCATCCACTTTCCAAGCTTTTTTGTGATGAATTCTTGTGCAGAATTTGTCCAACTGATAACTTTGGGGTGAGGCAAAAAGATCTATGTCTGGGCTCCCTCATTTGTGTGTCAAGATGCTGAAGATTTGTGGATCCAGTTTACATTCGTGTGGGTCCATAAGATTTCTGCTTAGTGCGTCTGCCAGAGTATTTTGTTTTCCCGGCAGGAATTGAGCTTGTAGATGTATTTGGTAGGCCAAGGCCGTGTTCCACCATGCCATGGCTAGTCTGCAAAGGGGGTAGGAATGGGTACCCCCCTGCTTGTTTATGTACCACATGACTGTGATGTAGTCTGCCTTTATCAGTAGTTGTCCTGGATGAAGATAGTCTTTGAAGGCTGTCAGAGCATTCTGTGCAGCTAGCATTTCTTTCTGGTTGATATGTAGGTGCATTTGATTTGGGCTCCATTGGCCCTGAATGCATCTCCCTGCAAGATGCGCCCCCCCCCCCAAAAGCATAATCTGATGCGTCTGTAATCAGGGTTTGGGCGGCACGGGGTGGAGTGAATGACAGTCCCTTGTTTTGATGGCAGGCCTCTGCCCACCATAGGAACTCTAGCTGCAGGCAAGGAATGATAGGAATCATTGTTTCCAGGCTGTGACTATGTTGACTCCATAAGCTTTTTAGGTACCACTGAAGCTTCCTCATATGCAGTCTTGCATATGGAATTATTAGGATGCAGGAGGCCATGAACCCCAAGGCCTGCAGAATTTGTCTTGAAGATAGCTGGGTTTTTATGGCCACCTGTTTGAAGTAAGTCATCAGCTGAATTTATTTTTCTGGCATAAGGTAGATCATCTGGGCAGTTGTATTCAGGCTTGCACCCAGGAATGTAATTATTTCAGAGGGTACCAGTTGTGATTACTTTTCGTTTATGGTGTACCCTAGACAAGTTAGGAGTCTTTTTACAAACGCCAGATGTTTGTGTCCTTGTTTTCTGCCTGAATTAGACAATTGGCCAGGTAAGGATAAATTTGGATGTTTGTCTGCAAAATGCAATTACTGGTGACAGGCACTTTGTGAAGAGCCTGGACACAGTAGATAAGCCAAAGGGCAGTGCCGAGAACTGGTAATGCAAATAGCCTGCTTTGAAGCGGAGGTATCTTCTGCAAGATTCCCTGATTGGGATATGCGGGTAAGCCTCTAGGTCTAGAGTTACCAACCAGGCATCCTTGCCTAGCATAGGCAGTAACTGTTGTAGAGTCAGCATCTTGAATTTTGGAATGTCCAGAAATGTATTTAGAATGGATAAGTCCAGAATTGGACGCCATGATTTGTCTTTTCTGGGTAGCTGGAAAAGTCTTGAATAAAAACCTTGTCCCTTTTCCTTTTCTGGTACTGGTTGAATACCCCCCATATTCATGAGGGACATGACTTGTTTCTGGGCCTTTGCTCACTGATTTGGAGGCAGGTCTGGCCATCCGTTTGGCATTGGCAACGTGTGAAAATGAAATCCGTATCCCTGGGATACTATATTTAAAACCCACTTGTCCTGGGTAATTAGTTGCCAGTTTTGTGCATGAAGTGCCAGTTTCCCCCCCCAAAGGGGCAGCCAAAAGATTAGTGCTTGGTGATTGCAGTGGAAAGTCACTGAGACTGGTTACCATAGGAAGGTGCCTTGTTACTTCCAGATTTGGAGGTGGAGGCACCCAACTGTTTTGTTCTATAAGTTCCTTGTGACTGAAATCTGGAGCCTTTGGAATGTCTAGGTTTGACATGAGCGGCTCTAGTGGGTACTGGGAAGGACCAGTTCTTAGTAGGCCAGTGCCTACTGAACCTGGGTGGCTGCACTTGTAGGAAATCTTTTACAGTTTGCATAGATTTAGCTTTATCTTCCATCTTTTTCAAAACTTCTTCTGCCTTATTACCAAATAGACGGTCCTTTTGTAAAGGAGCATCCAACAATTTTGCTTTAACATGATCAGGCAGATTTTGCTCCTTGAGCCAAGCATGCCTTCTTATCACAGATCCAGTTACAGCGGCCCTGCAAGAGGCCTCCAAGGAATCAAAACCACATTGTAAAATATGCTTTTCAACTTGTTCAGCTGAATGCAATAAATCCGACAACTCTATTTTCCACAGAAATCAACATCATTTTCTGTTTAAGTAAGCCCACGGCATGCTGCTGATATTTAAGAATATGAAATTGACAGTTTAAAGCCCTGATTGCCAAGGTTGCAGACGTGTAAACCTTCTCACCCCATCTATCCAGCGGCTTGGAGTCTCTACCAGAAGAGGTAGGATTTTTAGTAGTAGAAGCCTTAACGCCCTTGGGACCCTGAGAAATGGTTTCAGGGTCAGCATTAGGGTTTTTAATGAGGAATTTGTGGGAGTCAGGAACTCTGTAATATCTGTCTGGCTTACTAGGAGCAGGATGCAGGGAATCAGGAGCCATGCTGGATTCTAAGAAAACATCATCAACAATGTCTAGAACAGGAGGTATAGCCAAAGGCCTATGCTGAGGAAGAAGAAAAAAATCCCTAAGCCTCTTTTTGGATTCTGAGAAATCCTGACTCTCCCAGTGAAAGTGTTCCCTTAAGGTATGCAAAAAGTTTCTCCAAAAGAAAAATCCTCAGGAGGAGAAGCAGAAGAGATGGAATCTTCTGCATCAGAGTCCACATAAGGTGGAAGAGATAATTCCTAATCAGAAGAGGAATCAGAAGAAATAGAAACCTGATCTGATGATTCATAGTCAGTGCCTTGCCTAGGCCTCTTAGCAGGAGGGGGATGGGTAACCCCTGATCAAGGTAATTAAATCCTCAACCATTTTGTTCATTTGTTTTTTAGGCATAGGAGCCTGTGCACGTGGCCCAAGCATTGTTTTTTTAGACATAGAAGTTGATTTTGGCCTTAGTTTTGAAGATGGCATTGGTTTAATACACAAATCTTTAGTCCTGAAAACACCCTCAGAAGCTGGTGCCTGCTCAGCAGCTCCGAACCCATCTAAGGTAGACACATCCGCGGGTTCAATACTTAAAAGTGTCTTGCGGCATACCGGACTCCGAATGGGTCTCAGTAGAGGCCTGCGAATCAAAAGTAGTGGGTATCAGGGGCTGCAAAAGCGTCTCACTGAGTACCGGCGAACCGGCGACTGGCTTAGGAGAAGCTTCGTCGTCGGTTTTGGACCTTGACGGTCTGTCTTTTTCTTAGTGGTTTTTAGGTATTCTGGTAGTCGGATTGCTAACCTACAACATTTATGGATAGTTAAATCTTGAGCCAAAATATTTTGATGCAAAAATATAAAGACGCTTATTGACGTTGATTAAATTTAGCACAAAACCGACAGCAAGGCACGTTTTGGTCAGGGCCTAGGCAAGGAATACAGTACAAATGAAAATCCTTATATGGCATTTGCTTCCCACAAGTAATACAATTATTAACTTTTACTGACATCGGTAAGGAGCAAGAAAAAGTTTCCTCAACGGGGTACTTAGCTTTAGGTTGAAGACTTCGGTTCTGAAACTCGAAAACGAAAATTTCAGGAGTTGGCCGACCGGCACTTGCGAACTGCTTCTGCTTCGGGCACCATGCGGCAAGAAAGACTGATGAAAATGGCGTCAGCTGCATTTTTTATATCCCTGATGACCTGACGTCATGGAAGAAGGAACAGCAACTGACGCAGGACCCAAGACTTTGTTAATCAGGCCGACTGAGGGCAACCTGCCACCAGATTACCCAAATGTAATGACTGCAACAGTGAAACACACAGGACATCATAAATGTAGATGTTAGAGTGTATTCACTGTTGCAGTCATCACATTTGAGTTATCCTGACAGGGATAGCCCTCAGTCGGCCCAAATACCAGAGGCTTTGTATTTCTGCGTCCGTTGCTGTCGCTCCAGGACTGACGTCAGGTCGTCAGTGGTATAAAATCAGGTGGCTGACGCCATTACATCAGTTTTTCTTGCCCTGTCAGGAGCACTCAAACAGGGAGCTAGGTTATGGTGGAAGAACACCAGCAGTAGAAAGTAAAAAGCAAACAATTCCCTGTAAGGAGAGAGATAGGGAGAGAGACAATGGGGATGGAGGGTGGGAAACTAGGACTGCAACAGGGAATACACTCGAACATCTACATTTATGGTAAATGTACACAACTGTACTATGTTCTTTGTGTGTTTCACTGTTGCAGTCATCACATCTGGGTTGATTCCCAAAAGCTGAAGAAAAGGGTGGATGCAGTCATGAAGACTGGGGGCTGGCTAGGATGCTCTGCAAGACTGCAGTGGCAATGCCTGCCCTGGATTTGGAGAAGATAGGGAGGTGGTAATGCTTGGTGAAGGTATGAACAGATTTCCATGTTGCAGCCTCCAGGATGTCCCTGCTGGGGACCCCTCTGAGAAAAGCTGCAGAGGTGGAGGTTGCCCTGGTGGAATGTGTCCTGACCCCTTTGGGGGCGGTTTCCTGTGCTGTTTGTAGCACAAATGGATGCAGTGTGCTATCCATTTGGAGATTGTTTGTTTGGAAATGGCCTTGCCCTATGCCCCTGCTGCGAAGTTGACTAGCAATTGACCAGCTTTTTTAAAAGATTTAGTCCTGTCCAGGTAGAATCTGAGCTGTGCACATCTAGAGAGTGCAGAATCCTTTCCCCCCTGTTTTGTGGGTAAGGGAAAAAGGTGGGCAAATGTATGGATTGGTTGAGAGCCACACTGGACATCACTTTAGGCATGAAGGATGGGTTACTCCTGAGAGAGACCGTGCCAGCATGGAAAGTGATGAAGGGCTCTACAGCCATAAGTGCTTGTAGCTCTGATACTCTTCTAGCTGAAGTGATGGCCAGAAGCAAGGCTGTCTTCCAAGAGAGAAAGTTTAACTCTGCTGAAGCTGCAGGTTGAAAGGGGGGTAGGGTGAGCTTTTCCAACACAAAGTTAAGGTCCCAAGCTGGGGTAGGAGCTCTTCTGGATGGCCTTAAGTTGTTAGCCCCTCTTAGGAACTGTTTAATGAGAGGGTGTGAGAAGAGAGGTGGCTCTGTGCTGTAATGAGTAGAGATGGCAGAGGCATGAATTTTAATATAAGAGAAGGACAGACCCCTGTGTAGGTCGTCTGCCAGGTAAATCCAGGATGAGAGGTAGGGAGGGCTGCGCTGTTCTGGCTCCCTTAGCCTGGATCCAGGTGCAAAATGTTTTCCACTATAGGATTTTCTAGTGCTGGGGCATCTGGCCTCACGTATAACATCTAGGACTTGTTTGCTTAGGCTGGCGGCTTGTGGAGAGCACAGGGAATAAGCCAGGTTTGCCAAGTTGAGGCTCTGCACTTGGGGATGCATGAATTCTCCATTCCCCTGGATCAGGAGTGTTGGGTTCTGAAGTAGGTGCCATGCTGGCAGGGGTGACTGGCTCCGTAGCAGTGGGTACCAGTGCTGTCATGGCCAGTCTGGGGCAATCAGGACTGCCCTTGTTTTTTCCTCCCTTCTTTTGAGCAGTACCCTTGGAATGAGTGGTAGAGGGGGAAATGCATAGACTGAGAGGTTTACCCACTGGAAGGATAGAGCATCCACTTTCCATGCCCTGCTGTGAGGTTCCCTAGTGCAGAATTTGCTGAGCTGATTGGAGTGGGATGCAAAGAGGTCGACCTTCTGGGTGCACCATTTCTGAGTCACAAGGGTGAAAGTTCTGTGGTCAAGCTGCCACTCGTGTGGGTCTAGCAGTTTTCTGCTTAAGTTGTCTGCCAGAGAGTTGAGAGACCCTGGCAGGAATTGTGCTAGAAGGTGTAGTTGCATGGCTGAGGCCGTGTGCCAAAGGGTCATGGCGAGCCTGCAGAGGGGATAAGAGTGAGTCCGTCCCTGGTTGTTGATATACCACATCACTGTGGTGTTGTCTGTTTTGATCAGTAGAGGCCCCGGGGAGAGTAGGGGTCTGAAAGTTGTCAGAGCATGCTGAACAGCTAGCATCTTTTTTTGGTTGATGTATTTGATTTGGGCTCCAATGGCCCTGAATGCACATGCTGTCCAGGTGTGCACCCCAGGCATAGTCTGATGTGTCTATGGTGAGGGTCTGGGCGGCATGGGGTTGTGAGAAGGGATGTCCCTTGTTGTGGTTGCATGCTGCTGCCCACCAAAGAAAATCTTTCCTTAGACAATGTATCATTGGTATGAGAGTTTCCAGGTCTTGAGAGTGTTGACACCAAAGGCTTTTTAGGTACCACTGTAGTTTCCTCATATGCAGTCTGGCATATGGAATGAGTAGGATGCAGGAGGCCATGAACCCTAGAGCTTGCAGGATTTTCCTTCTGGATAACTGGGTTCTGGTGGCTAATTGAGAGAAGAGAAGTAGCCTGTCAGGTAGGCTTGTTTTTCAATTTTTTGTGTGGGGACTAGTTTTGATTTATTTTCATTGATAGTATACCCCAGGGAAGTCAGTAGGCCCTTTACAAAAGTCAGGTGCTGTAGCAGCTTTTTCTGACTGTCTGCCTGAAGCAGGCAGTTGTCTAAGTATGGGTAAATTTGAATATTTCTTTGTCTGCAAAAAGCAATGGCGGGAGCCAGACATTTTGTGAAAACTCTGAGAGCAGTGGATAAGCCAAAGGGAAGCGCAGAAAACTGTAAGTGCCCAGATCCTGCCCCGAAACGTAGGTATTTACTGCATGATTCCCTGATTGGGATGTGTAGGTAGGCCTCTTTTAGGTCTCGGGGTGGTTAACCAAGCATCCTTGGAAAACATTGGTAGAAGCTGCTGGAAGGTGAGCATTTTGAATTTTGGTATCACCAAAAAGGTGTTCAGAATGGATAGACCGAGAATAGGGTGCCATGTGGCCTCTTTTCTGGATACCAGAAGAGTCTGGAGTAGAAACCTTGGCCTATCTGTTCTGCAGGAAAAGGCTGTATTGCCCTCATGGAGAGCAGGGAAAGGACTTGCTTTTTGGCCTCTGCCCACTGGTTTGGAGGAAGATCTGGGAACCCTTTTGGAGTTGGCAGAGTGTAGAAATAAAATATGTATCCGTGGGACACTATGCTGAAGACCCATCAGTCGTCGGTAATGGTGGCCCAATTGCTTGCGTGGAAGGAGAGTTTTCCTCCTAGGGGCACAAGCAGGTGGGTAGAGGTAAGGGGTGGAAGTGAAAAGTCATTGTGAGTTCTTACCGTAAGGGGGTGGCTTTGAACTCCCTGTTTTTGAAGAAGAGGAACTCCATTGCTTAGATCTCTGCATTCCCTGGGGTTGCTGTCGGGGGGGGGGGGTCTGCTTCCCCTGGGTCTGGGCTGAGCTGGCCTGGAGGGGGCAGGAAAGGACCAATGCTTGGAGGGGCGATGTCTACTGAACCTCAGTGGCTGAACCTGTAAGAAGTCTTTAACTGTCCGCACAGACTTAGTTTTTCTTCCATCTTTTTTAAGACCTCTTCTGCCTTGGTGCCAAATAAGTTGTCTTTGTTCAAGGGTGCGTCTAATAATTTGGATTTGACCTGGTTTGGCAGGGTCTGTTCCTTAAGCCAAGCATGCCTTCTAAGGACAGAATCAGTGACTGTTGCCCTGCAAGATGCTTCTAGGGCGTCAAAACCACACTGTAAGGTGTGCTTAGATACTTGACTTGCAGAATGCATTAACTCTTGTAATTCTTTACTTTCTGCACAAGCAGGAAAAGATGATATTTTTTGTTTGAAGAGTTCCCTGGTATGCTGCTGATATTTCAGCATGTGGAACGGACAACTTAATGCTCGAACAGCAAGAGTAGCAAATGTTTATACTTTTTTACACCATCTGAGGGTGGGATTTTTAGCTGAAATTCGTTTAGGCCCTTGAGAGATGACCTCGGGGTCAGCAGTAGGATTTTTGAAAAGAAATTTGTGTGAGTCAGGGACTCTGTAATGCCGGTCAGGTTTCCGGGGAGCAGGAGAAAGGGTGTCCGGAGTCAGACTGGATTCCATGAAAACATAATCCACAGGAGGAATGGCCAAAGGTCTGTGCTGTGGTAGATCTAAAAATTCCCCGAGTCTCTTTTTTTTGACTGAGGACAGTCCTGACATTCCCATTGGAAATGCTCTCAAAGTATGGAGGGTTCCCCAAATGAAAACTCCTCGGGTGGAGAGGCAGAAGGAATGGATTCCACTGCATCAGAATCCTCATAAGCAGAGAGGGGTTGCATATCTTCATATTCAGATGCATCGGACTCCTGTTCAGATAAAACTACTGGGGACAGGTCTCTCTTTCTTTTGGAAGGGGTTTCCCCTAATAAGCAAAATTAAGGTCTTCTGCCATTTTAAGCATTTGAGACTGAGGCAAGGAAGCAGGTGCCTGAGCTTGGGTCATTGGTTTTTTGACTGTGGTTCGTACCCTAGGCCTTAGAAACTCGGTAGTTTTAGAAAGAACTGAAGACGCGAAAGAAGCCGTCAGTCTGTGTCGAGTATCGGTAGTGAGAAGTACTTCCTCGGAAGCCGGTGCCTGCCACAGAATGAGGTAATGACACTAGCCTGGGAGGAGCGTCTCAGATCAAATTTACAGTAGGGGCTGGCAACTGAAAAGCCACCAAGTATAAGAACAAGACACGAATAGGGATCTGATGAAGCTTAATGATAGAGGAATGACAACTTCCTTAAACCTAGAAGACGTATCCCTGGTAATCAGTCTGGCTAGATAACAGGATTTTCTAAAGACAGTGAACAGATGGTGATCAAATGATAGTTCATTATCAATGAAAGCACTCCGGTCCACAATGACTGCATCAGTTTTCTAAGGGGTGTCACCTATATGACAGGTGCATGGATGGTTAGGTTTTTACAACCACTTCTGTCTGCTTTTTGACATTTATTTTAAGGCCGTGGACCAAGCACCACTTGCTTGTACATGTTAGGCACTCCTGGTGCATTTGGAAGTCAGATGGGGAGTTAATGACAGGGACAAGCCTGCATTCATCTGCAAACTTGGTCAGCCATGGGCCCTTGATGTTGGCCTTGATATCAGAGAAGTAACTCTCAAAGACAAATGATCTTAGCATGGATTCCCTGGGGGACAGCGCTAGTAACTAATCTTTGATGACGGTGTGCTTCCAACACTAACAGACAGGGTTCTGTCACTCAGTAAGTTTGCTGCCCAGCTAGTTAACACAAGGGTTTACATTTAGTTTGATTAACTTACTGATGATGCCAAAATGTGGGATGGTATCACAGGACTTGGCAAAGTCCAGGCATGCAGTGCGAACAGATCTGGCTGCACCTAATGTATCACTGACTTGCTCAAAGCTGTCCATCAATTTCACAAGGCAGGACTTTCTTTTATCAGATCAAAACCTGCTTGGATTGAGGGCTCAAACTTTCAATGTCCTTGTTAATAAGCCCTATTATATTACAGATAATTCTGGTGAGGCTTACAGTCTACAGTTTTCAGGGTCAGTACCGGATCGCCCTTTGTGGAGTGGGATGTTTACAGCAGTTCTCCACACCTTTGGTACAAACCCTTAGGACAGGACGAGAATGAATAAGTTTAGCAGCAGTCTACAAGACGGTGCTTTGGTGCGGACAAGCCAGTATTTTGGCCTTGGAGAAACTTGATCATAAGTAATCAGTGGGGATGGTGTGGGTTATTGTTTATATGTTGGAGAAAGGGAAAGTCAGGAACAGGCTAATGGAATAAAGTTTCAGGACGAATTGCACATACTGGCTATGTCCACAGCAGATGAGTATGTGTTGGTGTTATGTACTGGATCCATGCAATGCTGCTGGGCATTACTTCTAAGAATTCAGACACAGCTAACAAAATCTTAGTGGATGTCCTTGGCACAGATGGCAATTTTCAGATCATAGTTGCTTTTGTAGGATTTGATTTTGCTTCCGAGTCATGTCTATAATTTTGAGTTTTATTCTAGCCAACTGAGAATAACATTTAATCTTACAGACAATGAGTTTCTTCCTCTTACTGTACAGTTTATCTGTACTTTGGTTCTGCCATTGGAGTTTATTTCGGAAATAAGTGCTGTATTTATGTAATGAAGTCTACTGCAACAGTGATTCATGCAAAGAACATGTCAGACCTGATACAGAGCCCAACTGTATATGTATAAAAGCACATGAAGAATACTTTTGCAAAATCTTACCATAACCATTGATGTCCTTCTATTCTCTGTTGCAATATTATTTATGTGAGTTCTCCGCCATAGGTGACCCAACATTGGCCAGTATACAAAAGTTTTTCTCTATTGTAGGGTGCGTGGTACGTCGCACATAGGCTGTTACTGCATGTCGGCCATAAAAGTGATGTATGCACACACTAACTTCAGAAGAGAATACTCCAGGAGTAATGACTGCCTAAGGAAAGTAGGGTATGACCATCGAAGGTAAAGAACCACACAACCAGAGGGAAGGAAGGAGGAGCTGGACTACTGCAACAGAGAAGAGAAGGACATAGAACAGTTGTGTAAAATCTTACCATAACTATAGATGTCCTTCTCTTCCATGTTGCAGTATTCTTACTGTGGGATCCTCCACCTCAGGCAATCCAAACTTCGGCTCCTATACAAAAGCTTTAAGCCTGGCTGCTGTTGGTGCGTGGGACGTCACACACAGGGTCATGAACCAAGGACCTGAAATGTGATGTCTGCAAGCACAGACCTCAGAACTAACTGCCCAGTCGGACAGTAGCACAGGAGATGCCAAAAGATGCCCTCCAGACTGGTGGAATGCCACAGACTGCTCAAAAGACTATAGTGCAGGTAGGGGCTCTGTGAAGGGCCACAGACATGTAGATATGAAACTAGGGGGGTCAAGAGCGAGGGAAGGAATACTGCAACATGGAAGGGCATCTATGGTTATGGTAAGATTTAACACAACTATTCTATGTCCTAGTTTCATGCTGCAGTATTCTTACGGTGGGAGAGTACCACAGTTCAGGAAGGGTGGAGGAAGAGGTAGCGGATTCCAGAAAACCTTGCAGGATTGCCCTTGCAAAACCTGCACTGGCTCTGGAGATATGGTCCAGTTTGCAATGTTCAGTGAAGGTATGCACAGTGAACCAGAGGTGGCTGCTTCAAGGATGGTAGCTGTGTCTAGGCCTTTGGAGAAAGCTTCTTCTCTAGTAGAGTATGCACCCTGATCCTCTGATTCAGGTCTTTTCTGTGGTATGAGTAGCAGAAACAGTCTGTTTGGAGGCTGTCTTGCCCAGGGGTCTGGGATGAAAAGTAAACAAAAAGTTGATTTGACTTTCTAATGGACTTGGTTTTGTCCAAATAAAATCGTAATTGTCTGTGAACATCCAGGGAATGTAGTATTCTCTCACTGTCATTTTGGGGAGAGGAGAAGGTGGTGGGAAAGTGAATGGACTGATTCAATGACAGCTCGTTGACCACTGTGGGCATGAAGGAGGGGTTGGTGTGCATGGACACCCTGTCATTGCGGAAGATACTGTAAGGAGGGCATGCCATGAGTGTCTATAACTCTGAGATCCTTCTTGCTGAAGTGAGGGCTAACAGAAAACTGTTTTCCACGTGCACATCTGCAGGGATGCAGAATTGGCTTGTTCAAATGGGGCCAGTGTAAGTTTCTCCAAGATATAATTTGGGTCCCAGGGTGGTGGAGTAGGCTTTCTGGGTGGTCTTATGTGTAAGACCTCTTTTAAGAACAATCTAACACCACACCTGGAGAGCAAAGGTAGGTTCCAGGGGTAGGCAGCAGAGATAGCAGATAGGTGCACTTTCACTGAATAGTATGAAATATCTGCTTTTATCAGCTCACACATAAAAGCTAAGACTAAAGGGACATCTGCTAGAAGGGGGTCCTTATGTCTTTGGAGACACCATTTGGAGACTCTCTCTCATTTAGAAATGTAGGATCTCCGGTTTCCCGGTTTCCTGCAGGACAGAAAGCATGTCCTCTGTGTAGGGGTGTCTGAAGGGTATTAAAAGTTCATCACCCAGAGAATTAGGTTCAGCATCTCTAGGTGTGAATGGATGAGAGTTCCCTTCTGTTGTGAGTAGGTTCACCTTGTGAGGTAAAGTACAGTTGTGTACACACAGTTGCAGTCATTACATTTGGGTAATCTGCTGGCAGGTTGGCCTCAGTTGGCCTGAATTCCAAAGTCTTGGGTCCTGCATCACTTGCTGTCTTCTCTTCCATGACGTCAGGTCGTCAGGGGTATAAAATATGCAGCCGACACCATTTTCTTTAGTTTTTCTTGCCCCCGATGTCAAGTGCCCCCAAAATGGTAGCAAAATATATGTGTGTATGTATGTATATATATATATATATATATATATATATATATATATATATATATATGCATATATATATATATAAATACATGCATCAATATAAAGTTTACCTTCATCTACAAGCAAATACACCACATAGGTTGCAGAAGATAGAGAAGAAAAGATAAACTCTAGAATGACAGGGGGATGGTGGGAGGGTAAGCTGGACTGCAACAGTGAATACACTCGAACATCTACATTTATGGTAAGTGTACACAACTGTACTATGTTCTTCGTGTTTCACTGTTGCAGTCATTACATTTGGGTAGAATCCCAAAGCTATGGTTGGGAGGCTGGAGCTAAACAGCATTAGGTGTGGCTATAAGGCCCTGCAGCACTGAAGTGGCAAAGCCTGCCCTGGACTTAGAGTAGAGAGGCAAATGATAATGCTTTGTAAAGGTGTGAACAGAGCTCCAAGTAGCAGCCTCTAGAATGTCTTTGGTTGGTACTCCTCTGAGAAAGGCTGCTGAAGTAGCTGCAACTCTGGTGGAATGAGATCTAATGCCCTTGGGCACAGGTTTACCATGGTGTAAGTAACAGAAACGGATGCAGTGGCTTATCGACTTTGAAATTGTCTGCTTCGTAATAGCCTTTTCCTTCAGATCCTGCAGCACATGACACTAGTAATTGCTCAGTTTTTCTTACAGCTTTAGTCCTGCTCAAGTAGAATCTTAGCTGCATGTGCAAGTCCAAGGAATGCAGAATTCTCTCCCCCTTGTTCAGCGGATTTGGATAAAAGGTTGGCAGATGAATTGTTTGGTTAAGAGCCACACTGGAACCACCTTAGGCATAAAAGTAGGATTTGTCCTCAGAGGCACCCTGTCTGGGTAAAATATGATAAAAGGCTCTACAGCCATGAGGGCCTGTAGCTCTGATACTCTTCTTGCTGAAGTAATTGCTAGTTGCAGAGTGGTTTTCCATGATAAGAACTTTATATCAGCGGTAGCAGCTGGTTCAAATGGATGCAGGGTGAGCTTTTCCAACACATAATTGAGGTCCCATGCAGGTAATGGTGATTTTCTAGGAGGCCTTAAATTTTTGGCTCATCTAAGATACTGCTTTAGTAAAGGATGAGAAAAAAAATGTGTGGCTCTGTATTGTAATGAGCCGAAATGGCAGAGGCATGGATTTTAATTGATGAGAAAGATACGCCTTTGTCAAGCATCTCAGTTAAGTATTGTAATATTTGAGGAATATTTGGTTCTGCTGCATCAGTTCCTTGAGCTTGATTCCAAGCACAGAATCTCTTCCATTTGTCAGCATAAGATTTTCTAGTACTAGGCCTTCTGGCTTCCAAAATAACATCCATCACAGCTTTACTGACAGGTGTTGTTTGTATAACATGATCAGCCATGCTGCCAGGTTCAGTGTCTGTAGTTGATTGTGCAGGATCGGATTGTTTTGCTGGGACAGTAGTTGAGGTCTTTGAGATAAGGTCCAAGCTGGGTACTGAGACAAGTTCCTTAGGATTGGGTACCAGTACTGGCAGAGCCAGTCCGGGGCAATTAGTATCATCTTTGGTTTCTCTTGTCTGACTTTTAGGAGGACCTTGGGGAGAACAGGCAGAGGAGGAAAGGCGTAAACTGAAGGATAGGGCATCCACTTTCCATGCTTGTCTGTGATAAGTCCTTGTGCAGAATATTTTCAATTGATAATTCTGAGGAGAGGCAAATAGATCTATGTCTGGGCTCCCCCATTTCTCTGTTATCATGCTGAAGACTTGTGGATTTAGTTTCCACTCGTGAGGATCCATAAGGTTTCTGCTTAAATCGTCTGCCAGTGTATTTTGTTTTTCTGGCAGGAATTGAGCTTGAAGATGTATTTGGTAGGTCAAAGCTGTGTCCCACAGTGCCATGGCTAATCTGCAAAGGGGGTATATGAGTGTGTGCCCCCTTGCTTGTTTATATAACACATGCCTGTGGTGTTGTCCGTCTTTATCAGTAGTTGTCCTGGATGAAGTAAGTCCTTGAAGGTTGTTAGGGCATTTTGAACAGCTAGCATCTCTTTCTGGTTGACATGTAGATGCATTTGTTTTGGGGTCCATATGCCCTGAATGCATCTTCCTGCCATGTGGGTTCCCCAGGCATAATCCGATGAGTCTGTTAAGGTTTGGCTGGCAGGGGGGAGAGTGAAGGCCCGTCCCATGTTTTGGTGACATGTCTTTGCCCACCATAGAAACTCCTGTTGCAGGCAGGGAATGAGAGGAATCATTGCTTCCAGACTGCGAGAATGTTGACTCCATAAACTTTTTAGGTACCACTGAAGTTTCCTCATATGCAGTCTTGCATATGGAATCAGTAGGATGCAGGATGCCATGAAGCCCAGAGCCTGCCGAATTTGTCTTGCAGATAACTGGGATTTGGTTGCCATCAGTTTGAAGTAAGAAGTCAGTTGCCTTTGCTTGTCTGGCATGAGGTAAGCCATCTGGGCAGCTGTATTCAAGCTTGCACCCAGGAATGTTATCTTTTGAGAGGGTACCAGCTGTGATTTCTTTTCATTTATTGCGTACCCTAGGCATGTTAGAAACCTTTTCACAAATGCCAGGTGTCGAATAAGAGTGTCTGTTCTCTGCATGAATTAGACAATCGTCCAAGTAAGGATATATTTATATACTTTTTTGTCTGCAAAATGCAATCACTGGTGCCAGGCACTTTGTAAAGACCTTGGACGCAGTAGATAAGCCAAAGGGCAGTGCAGAGAACTGGTAATGCATTAAGCCAGCCTTCAATCTGAGGTATCTTCTGCACGACTGTCTTATTGGGACATGCAGGTATGCCTCTTTTACATCTAATGTCACCAGCCAAGCATTCTTGCCCAGCATGGGAAAAAGCTGCTACAAAGTCAGCATTTTGAATTTTGGAATGTCCAGGTATGTGTTCAAAATCGATAAATCCAGTATTGGCCGCCAGGCCTTGTCCTTTCTGGGTACCAATAACATTCTTGAGTAAAAACCTTGCCCTTTTTCCTGTTCTGGTACTGTCTGAATGGCCCCCATATTCATGAGGGACGTAACCTATTTCTGTGCCTCTGCCCATTGTTTTTTTGGCAGATCTGACCAACCATTTGTCATTTGCAGAGTGTGGAAATGGAATCTATATCCCTGTGATACGATGTTTAGTACCCACATGTCCTGGGTTATTAACTGCCAAATTTGAGCAAAAAGTGCTAATTTCCCCCTATGGGTGCTGCCAAAAGATAAGTGCTTGGTGTAGGTAGAGGGAAGTCATTGGGATTACTTTCTGTAGGTTTGCGCTTTATCTCCTCCAGATTTGGAGGTGGAAGCGCCCCATTGCTTTGACCTGTATGAATCTTGCGCTGGTATCTGGAACCCTTAGGGCATCTGGATTTGCCCCTTTGAGCTCTGTCTGACACAGGAAAAGGACCAGTTTTTTGTAGGCCAGTGTCTACTGAATCTTGGTTGCTGCACTTGTAAGAAGTCTTTAACAGTTTGCATAGACTTAGCTTTATCTTCCATTTTCTTTAAAACCTCGTCTGCCTTAATACCAAACAGAGAATCATGCTGTAAAGGTGCATCTAGCAATTTAGCTTTAACATGATCAGGCAAATTCTGTTCCTTTAACCAGGCATGCTTCCTAATCACAGATCCAGTAACTGCGGCCCTGCAGGAGGCCTCTAAGGAATCAAAACTACATTGCAAAGTATGCTTTCCAACTTGTTCAGCTGCATTCACTAATTTTTGCAATTCTTTATTTTCTGCACATTCTGAAATCAACATCATTTTCTGTTTCAGCAATCCCATAACATGTTGTTGGTACTTAAGCATATGAAACTGACAGTTTAAGGCCCTGATTGCCAAGGCTGCAGATGTATAAACCTTTTTTCCCCATCTGTCCAGTGCCCTTGAATCTCTGTCAGAGGGGGGTAGGATTTTTTTTGCTGTTGAGGCCTTAACTCCCTTTGGACCCTGTGAAATAGTTTCAGGATCAGCAGCAGGGTTTCTAAATAAAAATGTATGTGCGTCAGGGACCCTGTAATATCTGTCAGGCTTACTGGGAGCCGGAGGTAAGGAGTCAAGGGTTAGGCTTGACTCCGAAAACACATCATCCACAATGTCTAAAACAGGGGGAATGGCTAAAGACCTGTGCTGAGGAAGAAGGAAATCCCTGAGCCTCTTTTTTGATTCTGAGAAGTCTTGACTCTCCCAGTGAAAATGGTCCCCTCAAAGTATGCAAGGTTTCTCCAAATGAATAATCCTCAGGAGGAGATGCAGATGGAATAGACTTCTCAGCATCAGAACCCTCATAGGGAGATACAGATAATACCTGATCAGAAGTGAAATCAGAAGAAATAGAAACCTGTTCTGAAGATTCATAATCAGTGTCTTGCCTAGGCCTCTTATCAGGAGGGGGATGGGTACCCCTGATCAAGGTACTAAGGTCTTCAGCCATTTTGATCATCTGTTTTTTAGGCATAGAGGCCTGTGCACATGGCTCATACGTTGTTTTTTTAGTTTTAGAAATTGCTTTTGCAGCTTTCGTCGGTTTGATATACAAATGTTGAGGTCTGAATACACCCTCAGAAGCCGGTGCCTGCTCAGCGGCTCTGGACCCGTCTGAGGGAGATATATCCGTCGGTCCAATACCTTTAGTATCTTGCAGCATGCCAGACACCATATGGGTGTCGGTAGAGGCCTGCGATTCGAAGGTAGCGGGTTATCAGGGGCTGCGAAAGCGCCTCACTGAGTACCGGCGACTGGCTTAGGAGAAGCTTCATCGTCAGTTTTGGATCTCGACTGCTTTTCTCTGTCCTTTTCTTTGCATTTTTTTTATGTACTCCGGTAGTCGGATTGCTATCAGACGACATTTCTGGATAGTTAAATCTGTTTCCAAAATACTTTGATGTAAAAATATACAGACGCTTGACAGTGCGTTGGTTAAATCTAGCACAAAACCGACAGCCAGGCACGTTGTGATCAGGGCCTAAGCAAGGAATACAGTATAAATGGAAATCCTTATGAGGTATTTGCTTTCCACAAGTAATACAATTATTAACTTTTTCTGACATCGGTAAAAAGCAAGAAAAAAGTTTCCCCAACAGGGTACTTAGCTTTAGTGAAGACTTCGGTTCTGAAACTCAAACTCGAATATTTCAGTAGTCGGCCGACCGGCACTTGCGAAATGCTTCTGCTTTGGGCAGCAAGAAAGACTAAAGAAAATGGCGTTGGCTGCATGTTTTATACCCCTGACGACCTGACGTCATGGAAGAGAAGACAGCAACCGACGCAGGACCCAAGACTTTGGAATTCAGGCCAACTGAGGGCAACCTGCCAGCAGATTACCCAAATGTAATGACTGCAACAGTGAAACATGAAGAACATCTTGTAGTGATTGTCTTTGGCGAGGGATTGTAGAAGGGGGAACCAATGCTGCCCTGGCCAGTAGTGAGTCACAAGCAAGATTTTTGGCATGTCTCTCCTGATCTTCAGGAGGACTTTCTGAATGAGAGGGAAGGGGGAAAGGCATACAGAAACTGTCCCTTCCATGACATGGTAAAGGCGTCCACTCTCCAAGCTAGGTGAGTGGTGTTTGGTACAGAATTTTCTCAGTTGTCTGTTCTGGGGGGAGGCAAACAGATATATACGCAGTGTACCCCACTGGTAGACAATGTCTAGAAATACTTCCCTGTGTAACATCCACTCGTGATGTAGAGAGAATGACCTGCTTAGAGCATCCGCCTGATGACTCTCCTGGGAAGGAATGTATGCTGCCTAAGTTGTTCTGTGAGGCTAACTCTCAAATTTGCATTGCCAGCCTGCAAAGGAGGTAAGACTTGCCCCCCCCCCCCCATTTGTTGCTGTATCACATGACAGTGTGTCGTCTGTGAAGATTAGCAGAGGGCCTGGCTGAAGGAATGGGAGAAAGGCTTTCATGACTAAATGAACAGCAGTCATTTCCCTGATGCTATGTTTCTTCGAGAGAGATGCCTGCCAAGGTGCATGTACCTTGAGTCCCTTCATGGTAGCCCCCAGCCAAGATCCGATGCATCTATGTGGATATGTTGAGCTGCTGTGGGGAGTAGCAGTGGTAGTCCTGGATTCCCTTCAACCTGTTGTATCCACCACCTTAGTTCTATTTGTAGACAGGGTAGGAAGGGTATTTGGAAGTCTAGAGGATGGCTATGCTGGGACCACACGTTCTTTAAATACCACTGCACCTTCCTCAGTTGAAATCCGGCTAGGGGAAGCATAGGGATGGTGGCTGTTATAAGACCCAGAAGACGCATAAACTGCCTTGCTGACAGCTGGCCGATCTGTAGAAGGTTCTGGAAATGGTTCGTCATGGAAACCACTTTGTCTTGGGGTAAAAAAGCTTTCATTAGGTCTGTCCGAATCCTGCAACCCAGGAAGACTTTGTTTTGTTCTGGGAACAGGGATGACTTGGGGAGGGTTCAGTGTGAACCCTAGTCTCTGAAGCAGAGACAGAGAACTTGAGATGATTTTTGAGGGTCTCTTCCTTTTCTCCAAGGATTAAAATATCGTTTAGGTAAGCAGAGATTTGTATGCCCCTGGTCCTGCAGAAGGCTATGGCGGGAGCTAAGCATTTTGTAAAAACCCTTGGTGCAGTGGACAAACTAAAGGGCAAGGCAGTAAATTGAAAATGAGAACACAGCCCTGCAAAACGCAAATATTTCTTGTGGTTTGGGTGTATGAGGATGTGGAGGTAAGCCTCCTTTAGGTCCAAAGTGGCCATGAATGCTTGTGTTGGCAATAGTGGAAGCAGGGTATGAAGGGACAGCATTCTGAAAGAAGGGACTTTTAGAAAAAGTTTTAGAACGGATACGTCCAGGATTGGTCTCCATGGTTCATCCTTTTTTGGTACAAGGAATAGTCTGGAGAAAAACCTTTTCCTTCTTGCCCTGATGGGATCGGTTCTATGGTGCCTTGTGCCCACAGGTCCTGGATAATGTGGGGATTAGGTGAAGCTGACTTTTGGGTGGAAAGGGAATGCTCTGTGGGATGTCTTTCTTGCCAGGATAGGAAATATCCTTTTTCCACTATTGCCAGCACCCAGCAGTCTGAGGGGATTTCTTTCCAAATGGGCAAACAGTGAGAGAGATGGAAGATGGGCAAGGGAGTCACGCATTGTTGCCATTATTTCTGTCCTGAAAGGGTTGTCTTTGGGTAGGCTGAGAAAAAGTAGTCCAAGAAGAGGATTGCCTCCTTTCACCTTTCCTATGCCTGGCAGAAGGGGTGGTCATGGAGGGGGCCCTTTTAACATAGGATGTTTTGGCAGGATAACTTCTATAGTACTTGGTTATAGGAGATACCAGCATGTGTTTTATGTTCTGTAGTTCTTTGCTCTTCTCCTGTATGTTTTTAAACAGTTCTGCAGACTGCTTACCAACCAGAAGGTTATGATCAAATGGAGCATCTAGGATTTTAGACTTAAAATCTTCTGGTAGTGGCTGAAGCCTAAGCCAGGAATATCTACAAAGTACTGAAGCAGTTGCAGCTGATCTAGCAGAGGCCTCTGCTGCATCATAACTGCATCTAATGGCGTGCCTGGTCACCTGGGATGTCAGGAATAACTTAGATGCTACTTCAAGTCTTATTACGAGAGTCAGCAGGGTGTTCATAAGTGCAGTAGCTTGGGATACCAAGCCCAAAGCATATTTAACCATATGGGTTTGGTAGTTAATTGTCCTGAAGGCCAGGGTGGAAGAGGTGCAAGTCTTCTTGCCCAGCTTGTCCATAATTTGGTATCAGAAGGTAAAAGCGAGGAAGAAGGGATCAGTCTTGACTGTTTATCTGGGGCCACAGTTATAACAGCAGGGTCTGCTAAGGGGGGGGGGGGTTACCACACATTTGTGATAATCAGGCACCTTGTAGAAATAAGAAATGACTGGGTCTCTCTGCAGCAGATGGCTTAGAGTCAGGGTTCTTAGAGCAAGAAGCAAATGCATCAATGTATGCAGGGATGACTGAAGGAATGGCTGATGGGGAGGGTGACTCAACCTGCAACAGCTCAAAGTATCTTTTTGTGTTTGTCATTAGTGCTTCCTTGAGGGGAACCATAGAAGCAGACGGCTCTAGTGGATGCCCCTCAACCCCTACATCGGTGGTTGGAAACTAAAACTTGTCTGATTTCTTGATAGATTTAGTCTTGACTAAATAAAATCCAAGGTGTCTATGCACGTTAGGGTGTGCAGCTCCTTCTCACTTAGAATGCTGGGAAAAGGAAAGGTAGGCAGGTAAATGAATGGGCTGGTTGAGTGACAATTCACTGACTACCATGGGCATAAAAGAAGGGTTGGTAAGAAAGGACATCCTGTCTTATGAAAAACTAAAAAAAGGGAGGGGGGCTATTAGGTCCTGGATCTTAAGACACGTCTGTCTGAAATTAAAGCTAGCAGGAGTACAGTTTTCCAGGAGCAGCGTGTGAAGGCTGGTAGAGAAGGGTGAAGGCTGCCAGCCTAGCCAGATAGAATTTGATACATAATTCTGGCACTTGTAAATGTAAAATACAGGCTTGTTTCTTAAATGAAAGAAAATACTGTAAAATGCTGAACTTCAAGATTGTAGCAACATTGCCATCTGCTGTAAGCATTTCAAATCTTTCTTTTGAAGTTAAAATTATTTCAGATCTATCCTTTGATCTGTCTGGGCTAGCACATTCTTTCTATTGTTTTAACTTAAGAAATAATTACTAGAGTGTGCATGTGAAATGTCTTTTATTATTGTAGCTTCCTGTGCAGGTGTTAGCTTGATAAATAATGTAGCCTGTTGGCCTGGGAACCCCAGGCTAAGTGTCAAAAATGATGTAATCTGGAAGGGCCCAGCAGAAATGTTTGTTAGTGACTTTAAAAACTATGGCTCAGAGAGAGACTGAAAGCATTTGTGTCTGACTATCCAACTCAGCACTGCCTTATGCTCTATGTAAGTTACTTTAGAAGTATGTTTTCTTGTAGCAATAGCTAGGAATTAGAAAAGATTAGGCTGTTTTTCTGTTATGTCAGAACTGCACTACATAATTATTTTAAGTTTCTGTGTGATCTCTGAACTCTTGAATGCACTGTGGTGCAGCAGTATTGTCTTGTGTTTTTAGTATTTATTATTAAATATTTTTAAACCCTTTTCAACTGCGGCTGGTTTATGTAGAGATAAATTAAGCTCTAGAGTACATTGCATGCTTATAAGTGATCCTGTACTAAGCCCTTCCAATAAGCCTTGATTGCTTAGTTATATTACTATTGGATAACAACATTGCACAGGAATAATTGGACACCCTTTTAAGGGCCTTTGGGTAGCTGATTATTAGTTACTGGTGGCAGAAATTACTACCGTACAGTCTGGGTATAGGGCACAGCTGGAGAATCTGTGTCAGCCTTTCCCAGGAGTGTCTGTGAAGTTGTATAAATACTTATCTCAAAGGGTGTGTGTGTGTGTGTGTGTGTGTGTGTGTGTGTGTGTGTCAGCTAGTTGGGCAGAGACGCAAAGCACTGGTTGGACAGAGAAGGTACTGGAGGTTAGCTTGCCAGCTAGGCTGAGATCTTGACGCTATAGCTGTGCCACTGGGGAGTCTTATTGGGGACCTGGAGAGCAAGGGAGCAACCAGCCCCAGTCTGATTGTGATCTCTGTGTGCTCTTAAGGGAAATTGCACTTTACTGTGTGTATTTGTTATCCTTTCTCTCCTATATGAGAGTTAGTGGTGCAGATTGAGGCTCCTTGATTGCTGGGCGAGGGCATGAGCGTCACACACTGTTTCAGGGAAGCTGCAGAAACTAGCTTGAAGTGGGGGGGGGGGTCAGCTTTTTTGAGTACAAAATTAAGATCCCAGGCAGGAGGGATAGGTTTCCTAGGAGTTCTAATGTGAAGGACGCCTTTAAGAAATTGTTTAGCCTCACATCTGCTAGCTAGAGGGAGGATAGAGGCAGACGGGCAGAAATAGCTGACATATGAGCCTTCACTGAAGAAGTAGGCCAAACCAGCATTGAGCAAATCACACAAATATGATAGAACCAAGGGGACTTCCAATGAATGAAAATCTCTTCCACTTGGACAGGTAAGATTTTCTGGTACTGGGTTTCCTGGCTTTCTGCAGGACTCTTAGCACATCCTTGGAGAACAGGTGTCTAAAAAGAATTAAAACCCTATCACCCACAGAGTCATCTGAAGGGTAGACAAGTGGGGATGGATGACAGTTCCTTAGACTTTTATGAGAAGGTCCACCCTGTGAAGTAACTTGTAGTGATTGCCCTTGTCTAAATGAAGGAGAAGAGGGTATCAATGCTATATTGGCCGACAGGGAGTCACCAGCAAGATTTTTGGGTTGCCCTGCTAAATTCTGAACAGGACTTTCAGAATAAATGGAAGGGGAGGAATGCATATAGAAACACCCCCTTCCAAAAGGACAAGAAGGCATCCACCTTCCCAAACAGAAGGTGTGGAACTCTGGCACAAAATTGTGGAAGTTGCCCATTCTTGGGGGAAACAAAAAGATCTGCTTGAGGTATACCCCACTGGTGAGCAATGTCCAGAAATGCATCCCTTTGAAGAATCCATTCGGGGGACTATGTTAGGGACCTGCTCAAGGTGTCTGCCACACAATTTTGGCTGGATGGAATGTACACTGCCTGAAGAGCCACCTGATTTTGGACTGCCAGCTCCCAAGCTTGGAGTGCCAGACTGCATAGTACGTAGGATTTGGTTCCCCCCTGCTTGTGCACAAACCTGAGTACCATCATATTGCCTGTGAACAACTTTAAAGGTCCTGGGAGGAAGAGAAGATGAAAAGTCTGAAAGGCTAACACCAGTGTCCTCACTTTCCTTACACTGATGTGTTCCCTTTGTTGAGAGGGAGACAATACCAATTGTGCTTTCAAATTTCAGAAAGCTACCTCTCAAGCCTACATCCAAGGTGCATGTGAACAGCTCCTGGACTGCTGGCAGAGGATGCAAGGGGAGTCCTGGGATGAGTGACACTTGTTGGATCCACAACTGTAGTTCCTTCTTCAAACAGGGAATGAGAGGAAGAGGAAACGCGAGAGGATGACAATGCTGCATCCAAACTGACTTTAGGAACCACTGGAGTTTTCTCATGCAAAATTTGGTCAGAAGTAGAATCGGACTGGTGGGTGCAATGAAGCCTAAAACCCTGAGGAACTCTTTGGCTGAAATGTGGTGCAGAGGCAGAAGGTTTTGGAAATAAGTTGTGAGGTCCTGTGCCTTCTGAGGAGGAAGAGACACCCTCATGAGGTCTGTCTGTATCCTGCATCCCAGGAAGATGTGATCTTGAGAGGGAGTGAGAACGGAATTTTTTGTGGTTTATGGTGAATTCCAGACTTTGTAAAAGAGAAATGGCAGAGAGAATGTTTCACTCCAGGATCTCTTGGGAGGCTGCCAGAAGGAGGAGATTGTCCAGGTAAGGGAAAACTTGGAAGCCCTGAAGCCTGCAGTAGGCAATCACAGGAGCTAGACATTTTTTAAATACCCTTGGTGCAGCAGAAAGTTCAAAGGGCAAGGCAGAGAACTGAAAATGTCAGGAAGCCACACAGAAATGTAAAAACTTCCTGCAGATAAGGTGGATACGTATGCATCTTTGACATCCTGGGAAGCCAAGTAGGCTTGTGGCAGAATAAGGGGGATCAAGGTTTGAAGAGTTAACATATGGAAGGAGAGTACCTTCAGAAAGGTGCTGAGATGAGACAGGTCCAGAATGGGTCTCCAAGGACCATCCTTTCTGGGCACTAAAAACATTCTGGAGTAGAAACCTCTTCCTTTTTTGTCTTGAGGTACCTCCTCAATGGTCCCTTTTCTCTGCAGGTCTAGGAGTACATGTGGAAAGGAGGGTGGTAGTTCTCCTGGTGGTTGAGGGATGTCCCTGAAGGAAGGTGGGGAAGCCCATACCAGAAAGTATTTTTTTTGACTGACAGAGAAAGAAAAGTTGTGTAAAGTCTTACCATAACCATAGATGTCCTTCTCTTCCATGTTGCAGTATTCTGCATATGGGTTTATCCCTTCAGTCTTGCGTACGTATGGCCAGTATTCAAAAGCTTTCAGTTCCTCTATGGTGCGTCAGACGTCAGGCAAGGTAGAGGAACGGGGACCATAAAAGTGACGTCGGCATGTACCAACCCTCGGGAGAGTAGCGCCATTCGGAGTCAGTCCTGTAAGGGCAATGCTTTATCATAACCATCCAGAAAGGGAAGAAATGTAGCAGATGAGAGGGGAAGGTGGATGGGAAGGAATACTGCAAAGTGGAAGAGAAGGACATTTATGGTTATGGAAAGACTTTACACAACTTTTCTATCTCCTTCTATTCCCATGTTGCAGTATTCTGCATATGGGAGAGTGCCAAAGCTCACTGAGGTTCGGATGGTGGTCTAGACGCAGATTCCAGGAATCCATGCAGGATAGCCCTGGCAAAACCTGCCCAGGATCTGGAGATGAAGTCAAGCTTGTCGTGTTTCGTGAAGGTGTGGACTGATGTCAAAGTAGCAGTTTCCGGAATAGAAGGGGTATCCAAACCCTTGAAGGCGGCTTCTGAAGATGCCATTGCTCTAGTGGAATGAGCTTTTACTGCCCCTTGCACGGTACTGCCATGAAACTGGTAGCTAAAGGTAATGGCTTCTGATATCCAAGTAGAAATAGCGTGCTTGGTAACTGCCTTACCAAGAGCTCTGGGATGAAATTATACGAATAGCTGCTCTGTCTGTCTGACAGCCTTGTTGTTGTGCAGGTAAAATCTCATCTGTCTATGCACAGCCAAGGAATGCAGCACTCTCTCACCGTCTCCCTGTGGGTTAGGGAAGAAAACAGGTAGCTGAATGGCTTGAGTTAGGGACCTGTTATTGACTACTTTGGGCATGAAGGACGGATTTGTCTCAAGGGTAACTCCTGTCTTTGTGGACAACTAGAAAGGGTGTTGTAGCCATACGGGCTTGTAGTTGGGATACTCTTCTGGCTAAGGTAAGAGCCACCAGCAGGTTGGTTTTCCAGGTGCAGTGCTTTAAGAAGGCCTTATTAGCTGGCTCAAAGGGAGGTAGAGTAAGCTTCTCTAACACATATTTGAGGTCCCAAGGAGGGGGAATGGATCTCCTTGGAGGCCTAAGGTGTAGAACTCCTTTAAGGAAAAAGTACAGTTTTGTACCTACCATAAATGTAGATGTTCGAAGATCCACATTGCTGCAGTCCTTACACTAGGGTAGTCCGCTGTCCTCGGTCGGCCCGAATATCAAAGTATAAGGCTGACGTCGGTCAAGGCGCATTTGACTGACATCAGGACGTCAGGGTACAAATGCGCATGACCGACGTCATATCCTCAGTCTTTTCTTGCCCCAGATGTCAGAAGACCCTAAAAATAAAGGTCAAAACCAAAAGACAGCAAACAAACAACCAACCACCCTTGCACTAATGATATGTACAATATATACAATATACACAATATTTACAACCCAACCCACACAACCACCTCTAACTACAGAGGGAAGGAGGGAGGATCGGACTGCAGCAATGTGGATCTTGAACATCTACATTTATGGTAGGTACAAAACTGTACTATGTTCTTCATCTCACATTGCTGCAGTCCTTACACTTGGGTAGAATCCCAAAGCAGAGGAAAGGGAGGATGGCCAAACTATAAGGAAGCAGGAGCTGCCAAAATGCCCTGCAAAACAGCAGTGGCAAAACCAGCCCTGGATTTAGAGTAAAGTGGTAGGTGATAATGCCTAGAGAAAGTATGCACTGAACTCCAAGTAGCTGCCTCCAAAATATCCTTGGTTGCCACCCCTCAAAAAGCTGTCAAGTGGCAGTAGCCCTAGTGGAATGAGGCCTAATCCCAGCTGGAATCTCCTTGCCATGATGGGAATAACAGAAAGCAATGCAAAACCCAATCCACTTAGAAATAGTTTGTTTTGACACAGGCTTGCTGAGAACTCAAAGCAAAAGAAACAAATAACTGCTGAGACTGCCTGAACCCTTTAGTTCTGTCCAAATAATATCGCAACTGCCTGTGTACATCTAAAGTGTGCAAAATCTTTTCCGCTTTATTTTGGGGATTTGCATAAAAAGTAGGCAAATGAATAGTTTGGTTTAAAGCTACACTAGAAACCACTTTAGGCATAAAGGAAGGATTAGTACGTAAAGATACCCTATCCTTATGGAAAATTAAGAAAGGCTCAACCGCCACAAGGGCCTGCAATTCAGAAACCCTTCTTGCAGAGGTAATGGCCAACAAAAAGGCAGTCTTCCATGATAAATATTTCAACTCAGTAGTAGCTGCAGGCTCAAAAGGTTGTAGAGTGAGTTTCTCCAACACAAAATTGAGATCCCAAGCAGGAGTAGGAGCTCTACGTGGGGGTCTTATATTCTTGCCCCTCTAAGAAATTGCTTGAACAAAGGATGAGAAAACAATGGTGGGTCACAGTCATAGTGAGCTGAAATTGCTGCAGCATGAACCTTAATAGAAGAGAAGGACAAACCTTTGTCCAGTAACTCAGTAAGATATTGAAGAGCCACACTTAAATTAGGCTCAGAAACATCAAAATCCTTTGCTGCACTCCAAAATAAAAATCTCTTCCATTTATCTGCGTACACTTTCCTTGTACTAGGCCTTCTAGCTTCCAAAATCACATTCAAAACTTGTTGTGGAAGTTGAGACCCTCTATGGTTCAAAACAGAATATGCCAGGCTGTTAGGTGAAGAGAGTGAAGTTTGACATTGAGCAAATGACTGTCCTCCTGGGACAACAGGTGTGGAATCGAAGGCAAAGGCCATGGAGGCTTCCGTACCAGACTTCTCAGTAATGGGTACCAGTGCTGTCGAGGCCAATCTGGAGCTATTAAAATCATCCTTGGCTTGTCCTGTCTGACTTTTAGAAGTACCTTTGGGAGGAGAGGCAGAGGTGGAAAGGCATACACATGAAGATTGCTCAAATTGAAAGAAAGAGCATCCACTTTCCAAGCTGTGGGATGAAACCTTTCGTGCAAAACTTTGGCAGCTGATGGTTTAGTGGAGAAGCGAACAGATCTATGTCTGGAGTTCCCCATGACACTGTCAATTTCTGAAATACATGAGGATCCAATTTCCACTCGTGGGGATCCATAATCTGTCTTCTCAACACATCTGCTAAGGAGTTCTGTGCTCCGGCAGAAACCTTGCCTGAAGATTGAGCTGTAAACAGAGCAGTCTCCCACAAAATCATTGCTTGCCTGCATAGAGGATAAGAATGTGTTCCCCTTGCTTGTTGATGTACCACATGACAGTTGTGTTGTCTGTTAGAATCAACACCTGCCCTGGAAGAAGTAAATCCTTGAAAGCTATTAATGCAAACTGGACTGCTAACATCTCCTTCAAGTTGATATGTAGATGTTGTAGTCTGGCAGGCCACTTGTCTTGTATCCACTTTCCATTTAGATGAGCTCCCAAGCTTTGTCTGAGGCATCTGTCGTTAAAATCTGACTCGCCTCTGGCCGGGTCACAGAGAGTCCCTTGTTTAGGTGACATTCCTGAGCCCACCACAAAAATTCCTTTTGAATGCAAGGTATTATTTGAATGACAGTGTCCAGATCCTGGCAGTGCTGTGTCCATACATTTTGAGATACCATTGCAGCTTCCTCATATGCAGTTTGGCATTGGGAAGCACCAGAATACAAGATGCCATGAACCCTAAGGCTTGAAGGACTGTCCTTGCAGTCAGCCCGGACTGATGAGATAGTTGATGGAAGTAAAGGGAAAGATTCTTTGTTTGTCCGGGGTCAAAAGGCCATCTGGGATGCTGTATTCAGTCTTACACCCAGAAAGCACATGTCCTGAGAGGGTACTAGACTGGACTTTATTTCGCTCACAGAATACCCCAGGCATCTTAGCACTGCTATCACATATTCCAAATGATGAAGAAGCTCGTCCCTTCCTTGAGCCAGAATCAGGCAATCGTCCAAATAAGGATAGATCTGTATTCCTTTTAGCCTGAAGAAAGCTATCACTGGAGCCAGAACTTTCGTGAACACTCTTGGCAGTAGATAAGCCAAAGGGCAATGCAGAGAACTGATAGTGAGAAGTCCCAGCTCGAAAACGCAGATACTTCCTGCAACTTAGTCTGATAGGAACATGAAGGTAAGCCTCCTTGAGATCCAAAGTTACCATCCAATGATCTTTGCCCAGCAGAGGTAAAAGCTGTTGTAACGTCAACATTTTGAACTTGGGAATGTCCAGATAAGTGTTGAGGATAGATAAATCCAAAATTGGTCTCCACGTGTTCCCCTTCTTTGGTACTAGGAACAGGCGAGAATAAAATCCTAGGCCCACTTCTGGCATAGGGACCGGCTGTATGGCCCCTAGTTGGAGTAACAGAGAAATTTGCTTGTGAGCCTCTATTCTTTGTTGAGGAGGAACGCCTGGCATGCCTTTGAAAGGAGGCAAGGTATGGAAATAAAACCTGTAACCGTGGTGTATGATATCCAATACCCATCTGTCTTGGGTAATTAAACTCCAATTTTCTTTGAAAAGTGCCAACCTTCCTCCCAAAGGTGCTGCCAGACGAGAAGGCTCTGGCAGCTGAAAAGGTAGGTCATTGGGTCTGTTTACGAAAGGACTGACCCCTGCCCTCACCAAGACTGTGCAGGAGAACTCCCTGTTCTAGGCCTGAAAGAGCCCTGAGCTCTGCCCCTACCACGCCTAGATCTACCCCTAGACTGGGAATCATAAGAAGGATACGCCCACCCCTTAGTAGGCCAATTTCTACTAAACTTTGGAGGCTGAACCTGCAAAAATCTTTAACAGTCTGCATAGACTTAGCCTTGTCTTCCATTTTCTTTAAAACTGCCTCAACAGGAGAACCAAACAACACATCAGATTGTAAAGGAGCATCTAAAATCCTTGTTTTAACATGGTCAGATAAATTTTGATCCCTCAGCCAGGCGTGCCTGCGAAGAACTGACCCAGTGGCAGCCACCCTAGACGAGGCCTGTACAGCATCAAAACCACATTGCAAAGAATGCTTACCCACCTGTTCAGAAACATGTACTAAATCTTGTAACTCTTTACAATCAATACCTTCCGCCAGAGCATCAACCTTAGACTTCAATTGTGAAAGGAGATAGTTTTGGTATTTCAACATGTGAAACTGGCAATTCAAAGCCCTCATAGCTAGAGTGGAAGAAGTATAAACTTTCTTTCCCCATCTATCCAAGGCCCTGGCCTCTTTATCTGCAGGAACCGGATTCTTGACAACAGAAGCCTTAACACCTTTAGGCCCCTGGCTAACAGTTTCTGGGTCTGCCCTAGGACTCTTAAAAAGATACTTAAGAGCTTCAGGCACCCTGTAATACCTATCCGGTTTAACAGGAGCAGGAGGCAAAGAATCAGGATTAAGAGAAGCCTCTGTAAAAACATCTTCCACTACATCCAAAACAGGAGGTATAGCCAAAGGCCTATGCTGGGGTAAAAACAAAAATTCCCTAAGCCTTTTCCTGGAATCAGAGAAGTCCTGACCTTCCCAATTAAAATGCTCCCTCATGGAATGAAGAGTTTCTGAAAAAGAAAAATCCTCAGGAGGAGAAGCAGAAGGAGTAGAATCATCCACATCAGAATCAGAATACGGAGAGTACTCCTGCAAGTCTTCAGCAAGACTCTGAAACATCCAAGCCTGCTCAAAACTCCCTAGCTCAGGCTCCACCCTAGGTCTCTTATCAGGAGGGGGCAAAGAACCCCTAATCAAAGTAATCAAATCTTCAGCCATTTTAAGCATATGCTTCTTGGGCACAGTTCCTGAAGAACTAGGGGTGACACCAACTGAAGCTAAACCTGGCCTGCCTCTGGGAGAAGCCTTGGAAACAGAAGGAGAGGGCCTAACCACCCTAGGCAGGGAGGGGAGTATAGAAACCTGAGAAGCCCCATCACCCTGACCTGCCTCCTGAGAGGCCACATCCTGCAATAACAAAGTCTCTCCCTGGGATCCCAAAGAAACCTCCGTGGAACCACCGGCTCCACCGACACCTCTAAAGAACCGGCGTCCGCACGGACGGTTCTTCTAGCCTAGGCTTAACTGCTTTGTCCTTGCGCTTCTTGAAGCGGGCCGGAGCATCCGACGGCATTTTATAATTGCACCGCTTCGAAGACTAACCTGGCACAATCTAATCTCCTCTTTATAGTGCGCTTATTGAATCTAGCACAAGAGCGACACCCAACAACGTCGTGCTCAGGCCCTAAACAAGGAATACACAAAGTATGATAGTCCCTATGCGGTATCTGTTTCCCACAAGAAATACAATTATTCACTTTTTCTGACATCCGGTAAACCACTGAGGCAAGAAAAAACTAAAATATTCCCCAACGGGGTACTTAGCCAACTTTGACTCGGTCTGAAACTCTGAAATCGAAAAATTTCAGAACGCCAACCGGCACTTGCAATACTGCTTCTGCATCGGACCATGCGGCAAAAAAGACTGAGGATATGACGTCGGTCATGCACATTTGTACCCTGACGTCCTGATGTCAGTCAAATGCGCCTTGACCGACGTCAGCCTTATACTTTGATATTCGGGCCGACAGAGGACAGCGGACTACCCTAGTGTAAGGACTGCAGCAATGTGAGATGAAGAACATCTCTGCAAAGTATTCGTGAAGCAAGATGGGAGTCTAGAGCTAAGCAGGCAGAAATAGCAGACAGATGGGCTTTAATGGATGAGTAAGCCCGTCCTGACTGCATTAGCTCACACAAATAGGACAGCACTATGGGAGGTTCACTAAGCAGCGGTTCCAGCTGTTTTTTGAAACACTAAATAGTGAATCGTTTCCACTAGGAGAGAGTCGATTTCCTGGTATTAGTTTTCCTGGCCTCCTGCATGACATCAAGCATGTCCTCTGTAAAGGTGTCTAAATGGAATCAGAATCCTATCAACCAGAGAATTATGTGGATCATCTGCCACTGTGGATAGATTAATGATCCCTTGTTTTGTGTGGAGGTCCACTCTGGGGAGTAAACTTGTGGTGACTGCCTTTGGACAGATGAAGAAGTACGGGGAACCAGTGCTTTCTGGGCCAGCAGGGAGTCACCAACAAGATTTTTGGATTGCCCTGCTGTACTTTCAGCAGGGTTTTCTCAATGAGAGGGAAGGGGGGGGTATGCATACAGATATTTAACATTCAGGATATTAAGAAGGCATCTGCTGCTAGTGCCTTTGGTTCTGGTGCCCTGGTGCAAAACCCAGGAAGTTTCCTGTTGAGGGAGGAGGCGAAATAGTCTATTTGAGGTATACCTCACTTGTGGACCACATCCTGTGCAGGATCCATTCATGGTTGTTGTGCTGGTTCTGCTCAACAAATCTGCCTGTTTGTTGTGGATGAAGGTCGCTCGTAGGGAGATTCCCTGTGAGGTAGCCAACTCCCAAACCAGGACAGCTAGCCTGCGCAGCAGGTAGGACTTGGTCTCCCCTTGCTTGTTGATGTACCACAGTATGGTTGTGTTGTCTGTGCATATCAGAAGAGTCCCCTGTAGGAAGAAAGGTTGAAATGCCTGTATGGCTAGCAGGCTTGCCCTCATTAGTCCGGCACTGATGTGTTCTGATTTTAGGTGATCTGGCCACAAGTCTTGCACCTGTCTTAGTCCTACAGCAGCTCCTCAGCTCAGGTCTGAGGCATCTGTGTGCATGACCTAGGTGGGTTGTGGTGGTTGTAGTGGGAGTCCTGGGTTTCTTTGTACCTGGTCCCACCACCAAAGTACCTCCTTCTTTAAGCAGGAAAGAAGTGGTACAGCGTGCTCCAAGGGCTGGTTGTATTGTTTCCAGACTGAGTGAAGGTACCACCGCAGCTTCCTCATGTGGAGCCTTGCTAAAGGTAGCATGGGCATTTTGGCTGCCATGTAACCCAATAGTTTCAGGTACTGTCTTGCAGTTAACTAGGTCAACTGGAGCACCTGGAGGAGTTGGTCTGACAGGGAGCTCATCTTTGGGGGTGGCAGGAAAGCCTCCATGAGGTCTGTTCCTATTCTGCACCCCAGGAAGACAATGTCCTGAGAGTTGCCTGGAGGTGGGATTTGGCAGATTTATCTGGAATCCCAGGGACTGCAATAAGGAGATCACCAGGTGGAGGCGATAGTGTAGTATTTGTTGGCTGGGGGCCTGGATGAGCATGTCATCCAGGTAGGGGAATATCTGTATCCCCTTTTGTCCTGACATAGGCTACCACTGCACCCAAAATTTGGTAAAGACTATGGGAAGAGTGGAAAGATCAAAAGGCAAGGCAGAAAATTGCAGATGAGAGGAGCTCACCAAGAATCTTAAGTATTTCCTGTGGGAGGGTTTGATAGGGATGTGGAGGTAGGCATCCTTTATGTCTAGAGTAGCCATGAATCCCTGTGGAATAATCAGGGGAAAATGGGTAGGCAGGGTGAGCATTTTGAAGGTGGGTACCTTTAGAAAGAGATTGAGGCAGGAAAGGTCCAGGATGGGTCTCCATGGTCTGCCTATTTTGGGGACCAAGAGCAGCCATGAATAAAAACCTTTTCCTTTTGCAGAGGGGGAACTGACTGCATGTGACTGACCTGGTCTAGTAATGTCTGCAGTTGTTTTGAAGAACAATGGAAATGCCCTTCCATATGGGAGGAGACAGCCAAGTCATGTAGTAGTCCTCTTTGAAGATAGACAGGACCCATTTGTCTTTGGTGAATTGCGTTCACAGAGGGAGAAAATGAGAGAGGCGGGAAAACAGGTGCACAGTGGGGGGGGGGGTTGAGGCAGAGGTGGCAGGTAGTCAGATGCTACCTGCCCTGTCCTGAAAGGAAGACCTTGGGCTAGATGCAGAAGGTGCTCCAGACGTAGGAGATTATTTCCTGGTGCGTTTACAAGGTCTGGCACTGGAGTTAGGCTGGGATTGTTTCCTGATAAACTGTCTTTTGGAAGGATAGTAATGGTGGAACTTAGGAACTGGTGAAACCAGGAGATGTTTGAGGTCCTGCATCTCTTTGCCCTTTTGCTGCAGTGATTTAAAGAGGTCTGCTATTTTAAATCCAAAAAGTTCAGCATTATCCAGGGGTGCATCCATGAGCTTGGTCCTAAAATCATCTGGCAGGGGTTGTAGGCGCAGCCAGGAATATCTACGTAGGGTGGATGCTGATGCTGCTGACCTAGCAGAGGATTCAGCAGCATCACAGCTGCACCTAATGGAGTGTCTAAGAGCCAGAAGGGAGGACAGGGCTGTTTTGGCAGGGGAATCTGAAATATCTGCAAATATCTGGTGGTAGATTGTAAAAGAGATAGATTATACTTAGCCATATGGGTCTGATAGTTAGTGGCTTTAAACGCCAATGTAGCAGAGGTATAAATCTTTTTCCCTATTCTTGCCATGGTCTTGCTGTCCTTGTCAGCAGGGAGAACACCAATTCTGGGTAATAATTTGGTGGCTTTGTTAGTGGCCACAGAAATGGTGGCTAGGTCAGCTGGGGGGCACTTTATCAGGTGCTTAGCAGTGACAAATACTTTGTACAGCTTATCTGATCTGCATGGAGCAGGAGGCTGCAATTCTGGATTAATGGATGCCGAAGAAAAGGCATCTAGGAAGGCTGGAGGGATGGCAGGAATAGCAGATGGGCTAGGTGTTTCCATCTGAATGAGGTTGTAATACCTCTTCTGTACCTCAGACATTTTTGAGGAATCCCATTTGAAATGTTCCTACATCCTGCTAATGGCCTCACTAAATGTTAAATCTTCCACTGGGGAATCAGAGTCCAGGGACTCTTCCTCAGGGGATTCGTACCCAAAGGAGATGAAAGTTGTGAATTGTAGGAGAGATTCTTCAGAGGATTCTGAAAGGACCCTCCCTCATCCCTAGGAGGTTGGTCTGTATGCATGGGCCTAGGGCTTAGGAGAGGAGGAGGGGTGGAGGTGGATGACGATGTAGGCCCTCAATACCATAAAAACGTTAAATAGGCTCTGACTGAAGGCCTGCCAATCAGGCATGCTCGCAGAAGAGGGAGTAATATGTTTTCTCTTCTCCCTTCTTTTTAAAGGAGTGGTGGCCGGTTTCCTAGAAACAAGGGACTGTACAACAGCAGAGGTCTCAGATGACTCCCCATAAATCGCTGGTCCCCCTCCGGCACCGGTATAGCCTCAGCAGACACATCATCCACAGACGAGAACACGTCCGCCGGTATAGCCTCGGCGGACGTGCTCTCGTCTGTGGATGGTGCAGCATCCCTAGAGGTACCTGTGACATCCACAGAAGTGGATCCAAAACCCGGTCCTGAAACCAAGCCTATGTCGGCCACAGGCTGGAAGTCGGGTGGATGAGGCTCAGCAGAAAGCTGTAAAGTTCTGGCCTTCTTCTCAGGTGGTTCTGGGGGAGGTCGGCAGGACCTTTAACTCTAAGCGTAAGAAACTTCAGGTGTTGGTTCTCAAGATACAAATTTAACATGTGCATCCGGCTATGCAGAGTTTTTGGCAAGAACGTCTGGGAAATTGGACAGGCCTTTCAGTTGTGAGCTCTAATTAAACAGAACAAACACTTGTTGTGGGGGTCCTTATGAGGGATCTGGTATCCATACTGACACTTTCCCTTTCTGGATGATATTAACAAGCAATGTTACAATAAGGAAGGACTGAAAAAGGTTCCCCAATAGGGTACTTATCTCAAAAACGATTGCAACGTCAGCCATAGCAGGAACACCTGGCGTACGAACGGCAGCTGAAAAGTTCTGAGGGCTGGTGCATGCTGCCACTTTTATAGACCCATGTTCCTCCCCCTTGCCTGACGCACCACAGAAGGACTGAAAGCTTTTGTATACTGTCTGTACATACATGAGACTGAAGGGATAAACCCATATGCGGAATACTGCAACATGGGAATAGAAGGACATCCCAGGAGTCTTGAGTTATGCTTTCCCAGCTTGGCAGCTTTCCCAGCTTGGCAGAGACACAAAGAGGCACTGGGAAAGAGGAATGTGGGTAAGGCGGTTTGGGCAGTCAGAAGGAACCAAGCTGGTCAGGAAAAGGCCGTTTCCGAGATGGAGTTGCAGGGGAAGCCCTGAGCTGCTGAGGTCTCCTACCACCCTTTTTGTTTTAGGTGAAGGAGGTGGGCGTGTCTATGAACAAAGGCAGGTTTTGCTGGATAATTTTGTTGCAATTTATGCATTGGGGAAGCAAAGATTTCAAAGGTTTCAATTCCTGCAATTCCTTACCCTTTTCCTGCAAATATTTAAATAAGTTAGCAGCTGCAGGGCCAAACAACGGCAGTTGTTCAAAGGGGAATCCATTACTTCAGATTTAATGTCCTTGGGTAATGGCTGGAGTCTTAACCAGGAGAATCTCCTTAAGATAGAAGCAGCTGCCCTGGCAAAAGCCTCTGCAGCAACACAACTGGATTTGATGGAGTGGTGGGCTACTTAAGAGGAGGCTCCAAGCAAGGACACAGCCAAAGTCTTATTCTCTGAATCAGGCAAATCAGAAATGACCTTACAGAGTTGAGACAGAAGCTCTAGGGGAAATTTGGTCATGTGTGTTTGGTAATTAATGGCTCGAAATGCCAAGGTGGCTGAAGTGTACACTTTCTTGCCCAGCCTTTTCCAGGGTCCTGCTGTCCTTATCTGTAAGAAGGAAAGAAGTTAAAGGTAATAACCTGGATGGTTTGTCTGAAGCCAGTGAAATAACCAATCTGCTGAAGGACATCTGAACAGGAACTTGTGGTCCTCCGGTACCGTATAAAATTGGTCAGGCTTCTAAGGAGCTGGAGGCTGGGAATCTGGGGACTAGGAGGCAGAGGCAAAGGCATTTAAAAATGCAGATAACACAGGAGGAATAGATGAACAGGTGGGGGATTACACATGCAGATCGTAGCATTTCTAGCATCTCTTTGTACTTCAGATACCCAGAATGCTACCCCATTTGAAATGATCCCTCATTTTGACCACAGTCTCTCCAAAAGAGAGTTCTTCCATGGGCGAGTCAGTTCCATTGAAGTACTCCTCTGGGGAGGGATAATCTAAAGGGGAAGGGAACTGTGAGGAATAGGCCAATGATTCATCTTCTGAGGATGCCTCTTCCCTAACCCTTTTATGTAGAGAAGCAGTGTGGTGGGGAGGCAAACAACTGAATGGGATTTAAGGGCCATAACGGCCTTGAAAGGCCTTGTGTGAACTGTTGCCAATTTCTATGAGGGTCCTTTGGAGGGGGCAAGTGTTTAGACTTCTGCTGCTTCTTTTGATGCAGGTCTGCCATATGTAATGTAGGAGGCTGTGATGTAGGCCTACATTCCATAATATTCCATAATATCAAAGTGAATTTCCTCTCGCACAATGATCTATGGTATCATCTTAGGGCCTTTGGTAATCATGAGCCTCTGTTCCCCTTGTACATCTGAGACAGATGCCTGCTCAGCCTCTGAGGATGTGCTTGCGGTCGGATCCAAGGCCGCATCAACACTGCGCTCAAAATGTGAACCGGAAAGAGGAACCGTACATATCTCCGGGCTCTCATCCACGTCAGGAGAGACGTCCATAATAAGAGGAGAGTACAGTTGTGTACACTTACCATAAATGTAGATGTTAGAGTGTATTCACTGTTGCAGTCATTACATTTGGGTTATCTACCTGCAGGTAAGCCCTCAGTCGGCCTGATTATCAGTCCTGGGTCCTGCGTCAGTTGTTGTCTCATCTTCCATGATGTCAGGTAGTCAGGGGTAAAAAGCATGCAACCGATGCCATTACATCAGTTTTTCTTGCCCTACAGGTCAGGTGCCCCCATAATGGGAAGTAATTATATACAAGGTTACACCTCCAACAAAAAACAAATACACCAGAAAGCTTTAAGCATAGCAAGCAATAGAGATATAGTCAATAGAGGTCAGAGGGCTGGAGGGAGGGTAAAGTACAGTTTTGTACCTACCATAAATGTAGATGTTCGAGTGCTAATACAGCTGCAGTACTCACAGATGGGTTTTCTGCCGTCAGGCAGTCCCTCGGTCGGCCGAATTCCAAAGTCTTGGTCCGGCGTCGGTTGTCGTCGCTTTCTCTTCTGACGTCAGTGAGGCCAGAGTATATAAGACACAGCCGACGCCATGTTCTTCAGTCTTTCTTGCCCCAGATGTCAGGTGCCCCCAGAAGGAAGGCAATACATAAATTATGCTTATATGTGTATACATGCAACGCAATATAATCCAAAATCAGTGGTTGCAAGCAAATAAACCATAGAAGGATAACCCAGTCAGGTTGTATGAAGAGGTTGTTAGGCCCCATGCCTTTACCAAGTGGAGAAGGAGGGAGGGAGGGAAACCTGTACTGCAGCTGTATTAGCACTCGAATATCTACATTTATGGTAGGCATAAAACTGTACTATGTTCATCGTGCATACAGCTGCAATAATCGCAGATGGGTAGATTCCCAAAGCTACGCACAGGGTGGTAGGTACTAGGAGGAACTGGGTTGAGCCAGAATGCCCTGCAAAACAGCAGTGGCAAAGCCTGCTCTGGTTCTGGAATATAAAGGCAGGTGGTAGTGTTTTGTGAAGGTATGTACAGAACTCCAAGTGGCTGCCTCCAGAATATCTTTGGTAGGAACTCCTCTGAGGAAGGCTGTAGAGGTAGCTGTGGCCCTGGTGGAGTGTGATCTGATACCTGTAGGAACAGATTTCCCATGATAGGAATAACAAAACCGTATGCAGTGGCCTATCCACTTTGAAACAGTCTGCTTGGAAACTGGCTTCCCTTCAGCCCCTACAGCATAGGACACAAAGAGTTGTTCTGATTTCCTGAAGGACTTTGTTCTGTCCAAGTAGTAACGTAGCTGCCTATGGATGTCTAAAGAATGTAGCAGCCTTTCCCCTTTGTTTTGAGAATTGGGGTAAAAGGTAGGAAGGTGTATGGCTTTATTTAAAGCTACCCTGGATACCACTTTAGGCATAAATGATGGGTTGGTACGAAGGGAAACCCTGTCCTGATGGAAAATGAGAAAGGGCTGCACTGCCATGAGGGCCTGTAGTTCCGAAACTCTACAAGCTTAAGTGATAGCCAGAAGGGAGGCAGTTTTCCAGGACAAATATTGCAAATCTGTTGAGGCAGCTGGTTCAAAAGGAGGCAATGTTAATTTTTCTAGTATGTAATTAAGATCCCAGGTTGGTATTGGTTGTTTCCTTGGTGGTCTAATATTCTTAGCCCCTCTGAGGAACTGTCGTAAGAGTGGGTGAGAAAATAAAGGAGGATCCGTGTTGTATTCTGCAGAAATGGCTGAGGCATGGATTTTTATGGAAGAAAATGAAAGTCCACTGTTCAGCAGCTCAGCTAGATACTGCAATACCTGAGGCAAGTTCAGTTTTCTAGGGTCCTGGCCTTTTTTCTCATTCCAAGAACAAAACCGCTTCCATTTTGCGGAGTAAGCTTTTCTAGTAGATGGCCTTCTGGCCTCCAAAATGACATGCTGCACCTCCTTGGAGAGTAGGGTCTGTTGTGGTGTTAAGGAATTTTCCATGCAGCGAGATTGAGTGTTTTCAGCTGACTGTGGAGAGTTTTGTAGCTGTGCTGAGTCAGCAGAAGAGGCATTAGAGGCAGGGACCAGGGAGGAGTATGTGTTAGGCTCCTCAGCAGTGGATACCAGTGTTGCCGTGGCCAATCTGGAGCAATCAGTATCATCTTCGGTCTGTCTGCTCTTGCTTTCAAAAGTACCTTGGGCAGAAGAGGCAGAGGTGGAAATGCGTAAACTGTCCATGCTGTCCAACTTGAATGAAAGTGCGTCCACTCTCCAGGCCTTTGGATGAAAGGTCCTCGAACAAAACGTTTCCAATTGATGATTCCTGTGGGAGGCAAAAAGATCTATGTCTGGCCTCCCCCACACTTGGGTTATTTCTGTAAACATCTGAGGATGTAACTTCCATTCGTGTGGATCTGTCATATTTCTGCTTAAATTGTCTGCCAGCGTGTTTTCCAATCCTGGCAGGCACTGGGCTTGAAGTTCGATTTGCCATTCCAGAGCCAAGTTCCAAAGAGTCATGGCTAGTCTGCACAAGGGGTATGAATGTGTTCCTCCTTGTTTGTTTATGTACCACATTACTGTGGTGTTGTCTGTTCTTATCAGTAATTGCCCTGGATGCAGGAAGTCCTTGAAAGCTGTAACTGCATTTATTACTGCTAGCATTTCTTTTTGATTGATGTGAAGGTGCTTTTCTTTTTGGGACCATTTGCCCTGGATGCACCTGTCCGTCATGTGCGCTCCCAGGCGTAATCTGAGGCGTCTGTTGTGATAACTTGCTTTGCTTGAGGCTTGCAGAATGGGAGGCCTGTGTTTGCTTGACATGCTTGGGCCCACCATAGAAATTCATTTTGCAAACATGGGATTATCGGTATTATTGTTTCCAAACTGTGACTGTGTTGAGACCATAGGTTTTTTAGGTACCATTGAAGTTTCCTCATATGCAGCTTTGCACATGGGATTAAAAGAATGCAAGATGCCATGAATCCCAGAGCCTGCAGGATTTTCCTTGCAGTAAGCCTGGTACTTTTTGCTAGTATTTTGAAGTAATGAGATAGTTGCCCCTGTTTTTCTGGCGTAAGATAGGCCATCTGGGTGTTTGTGTCCAAGTTGGCACCCAGGAAAGTTATTTTCTGAGATGGTGTTAGCCTTGATTTCTCTTTGTTGATTGTGTATCCCAGAGAATGCAATAATCGTGTCACATATGCCAGATGTTCCAGAAGTATGTGTTTGCTGTCCGCTTGGATCAGGCAGTCGCCCAAATAAGGGTAAATTTGTATCCCTTGAAGTCTGCAGTAGGCAATCACTGATGCCAGGCACTTTGTGAATACTCTGGGTGCAGTAGATAAGCCAAAGGGCAATGCAGAGAATTGATAGTGGATTGAACCTGCAAGAAATCTGTGGTATCTTCTGCAGCTTTGTCTGATTGGGACATGCAGGTATGCCTCCTTGAGGTCCAATGTTACCAGCCAAAACTCCTTGCCCAGCATGGGAAGAAGTTGCTGTAATGTGAGCATCTTGAATTTTGGTACGAGTAGAAATGTGTTTAGGATGGAGAAGTCCAAAATGGGTCTCCAGTCGGTTCCTTTCCTTGGTACCAGAAAAAGTCTTGAATAAAAACCTTGACCTTTTTCGTGAGTAGGTACCTCTTGAATAGCTCTCATGCTTATGAGCTTTGAAATTTGTAGTTGTGCCTCTGCCCTTTGATTCTGTGGCAGGTTTGGCATGCCTCTCATTTTTGGAAGAGTGTGAAAATGAAATGTGTAGCCTCTGTTTATAATGTCCAGGATCCATTTGTCTGTTGTGACAATATGCCAATTGGCTGCAAATAATGCTAGCTTTCCTCCCAAAGGTGCTGCCAGCTGAGACGTGCTTGGCATGAAAATGAGGGAGTCATTGGGTTTGCTTCCTGTATTGTTGTGCACTGTCCTCGCCACCTCTTGGTGCTGGAGTTTGCCATTGTCGCCCTCTATATGATCCTTGTGATTGCCCTCTGCCCCTTGTGCGTCTGTATCTACCTCTTTGGGGCTTGTCAGTGGCTGGAAAGGACCAGTTTTTTGAAGGCCAATTTCTGCTAAAACGTGGTGGTTGGACCTGTAAAAAGGCTTTGACAGTTTGCATAGATTTGGCTTTTTCTTCCATTTTCCGTAGTATCTCTTCAGCATTAGTACCAAACAGCACATCCTTTTGTAAAGGAGCATCTAGAAGTTTAGCTTTGACATGATCGGGCAAGTTTTGTTCTCAAAGCCAGGCATGTCTGCAAATGACTGATCCTGTAGCAGCCGCTCCTACTTGAAGCCTCTAGGGCATCATAACCACATTGTAAAGTGTGTTTACCCACTTGTTCTGCACTATGCATCATATCCTGTAACTCCTTTAAATCTGGTTGTTCAGGTTGAGACATTTTATTCCTTAATTGTGATAACAGGAACTGTTGATATTTAAGCATGTGAAACTGACAATTTAAGGCCCTCATGGCTAGGGTGGCCGAGGTATATACCTTTTTACCCCACCTTTCTAAAGATCTTGACTCCCTTTCTGCAGGAAGTGGATTCTTGGCAGTGGAGGCCTTCAATCCCTTGGGGCCTTGTGAAATGGTTTCAGGGTCAGCATTATGACTTTTGAAGAGAAATTGGTGAGAGTTGGGTACTCTGTAATACCTATCAGGTTTGACTGGTGCAGGAAGCAGAGAATCCGGGTTAAGGCAAGCCTCCGAATAAACATCATCAAGTATGTCCAAAACAGGGGGTATCGCCAGAGGTCTGTGTTGAGGTAACAAAAGAAATTCCCTAAGCCTTTTCTTAGAATCTGAAAAGTCTTGGCCTTCCCAATGGAAGTGTTCCCTCAAGGTGTGCAAGGTTTCCCCAAAGGAAAAATCCTCAGGAGGAGATGCAGAAGGGATGGACTGTTCTGCATCCGAATCCTCAAAAGGGGAGTAAGAGTGTTCCTCTGCATCAGAATGTTCTGATAAAATGGATCCCTGATCAGAAGAGGGAGAATCTTCCTCCACTCTGGGTCTCTTGTCTGGAGGGGGTTGAGAACCTCTGATAAGAGTAATTAAATCCTCAGCCATCTTAAGCATCTGTTTTTTTTTAGGCATGGGACCTGGAGATGGGCCCTGTGCAACAGCCCTCTTGGGGTGCCTGGCTGCTTTGGATTTAGTAAAGGCCGTAATAGAAAAAGAAGATGAGGGTCTAAAGACACCATGGGTGGAGGTGGACCTGTCCACATTAGTAGGCTCAACATTAGCAAAGGCTTCGGTGGTTGTAGTCTGGGAAAGGGCCGAGGTCCCAGCGGTCTCGGGTACAGAGGACACCGCCAAAGGAGTGTCGTCGGTAGTCAGGGACTGCAAAGGCGTCTCGCTGAGAACCGGACCACGTGTAGCCTGTTTTGGCGTAGTGTCGGCGGGGACCGAGGGCCTCGCATGTTGGTCCTTTTCCTTGCGTTTTTTGGACAAAACGGTAGTCGGAGTGTCCGACATTTTATAATCAAAAGCTTTACCAAAATAGTGTTGGGCGAACTCCGCCCGACGCTTAATAGTGCGTTTATTGAAGGTAGCGCAAAAGCGATAGCCTGAGACGTCATGGTCTGGGCCTAAACAAGGTATGCAGAGGGAATGGAAATCCTTATGCGGTATTTGCTTCCCACAAGAAATACAATTATTAACTTTTTCTGACATCAGTCTGAGGCAAGAAAAGTTTCCCCAACGGGGTACTTAGCTTTAATGAAGACTTCGGTTTCCAAAATTTTCGTAATTCAGGAGCTGGCCGACCAGCACTTGCGAACTGCTTCTGCTTTGGGCACCACGCGGCAAAAAAGACAGAAGAACATGGCGTCGGCTGTGTCTTATATACTCTGGCCTCACTGACGTCAGAAGAGAAAGCGATGACAACCGACGCCGGACCAAGACTTTGGAATTCGGCCGACCGAGGGATCGCCTGACGGCAGAAAACCCATCTGTGATTACTGCAGCTGTATGCACGATGAACATCCAGGACTGTAACAGTGAATACACTCAAACATCTACATTTATGGTAAGTGTACACAACTGTACTATGTTCTTCGTGTTTCACTGTTGAAGTCATTACATTTGGGTAGATTCCCAAAGCAAAGGAAGGGAGGAGGCAGTTGGATAGCATTAGGATCAGCTATAAGACACCGCAAGACTGCAGTGGCAAAACCAGCTCTGGATTTAGAAAAAAAATTTGGCAAATGGTACTGCTTGGTTAAGGTATGCACAGAACTCCAGGTAGCAGCTTCTAGGATGTCCCTGGTAGGGACACCTCTGAAAAAGGCTGTAGAGGTAGATGCAGCCCTGGCTGAATGTGGTCTTACCCCTGTGGGGTAGGTTTTCCATGATGCTTATAGCAGAAATGGATGCAATGGCCTATCCACTTAGAAATGGTTTGCTTTGAAATGGCCTTCCCCTCTGCCCCTGCAGCAAATGCAACCAGCAGCTGTTCAGACTTCCTGAGAGGCTTAGTCCTGTCCAAGTAAAATCTGAGTTGTCTGTGCACGTCCAAGGAGTGCAGTATTCATTCCCCTTTGTTCTGTGGATTAGAAAAGAAGGCTGGCAAATGAATGGACTGATTAAGGACCACACTGGATACCACCCTTGGGCATAAAGGAGGGATTGGTCCTGAGGGACACCCTGTCTGCATGAAAGATGAGGAAAGGCTCCACTGCCATGACGGGCTGTAATTCAGACACCCTTCTTGCTGAAGTGATGGCTAGGAGGAAGGCCGTTTTCCAAGAAAGGAATTTCAACTGCATTTGCAGCTGGCTCAAATGGAGGTAGAGTGAGATTTTCCAATGCAAAGTTAAGGTCCCAGGCAGGAGTAGGGGCTCTCCTGCATGGTCTTAAGTTTTTGGCCCCTCTGAGGAATTGCTTCAGCAGTGGATGAGAGAAGAGGGGTGGCTCTGTATTATAATGAGCTGAGATGGCGGAGGCATGAATTTTGATGGAAGAAAAAGAAAGGCCTTCGTGAAGCATCTCAGTTAAGTATTGAAGAATGAGCGGTAAATTGTGCACAGTTGTGGCCATCCCCTGTGTTTGGTTCCAGGAACAGAAACTCTTCCATTTTTCAGCATAGGATTTTCTAGATCTAGGCCTCCTTGCCTCCAGAATGACATCCATCACTTGCTTACTGAGGGATGGTAAAGGAGAGGTCATGTAATTAGCCAGGCTGCAAGGTTCAGGGTTTGAAACTGTGTGTGCAGAATCTGGCCCTCCTGCTGGGACAGAAGGGCAGGGGTCTGAGGCAGGTGCCATGGTTCCAGAAGTGACACAGTGCGCAAGATCTTTAGTAGCACTTTGGAGAGGAAAGGCAGAGGGGTAAAGGCATAAACTGAGAGGTTTTTCCAGCTGAAGGACAGGGCATCCACTTTCCAAGCTTGTCTGTGGGGAGTCCTTGTGCAGAATTTGTCCAACTGGTAGTTCTGAGGGGAGGCAAAAGTACAGTTGTGTACCTACCATAAATGTAGATGTTCGAGTGTATTCACTGTTGCAGTCATTACAATTGGGTTATCCTGCTGGCAGGTTACCCGCAGTCGGCCCGAGTTCCAAAGTCTAGGACCGGCGTCGGTTGCTGTCACCTCCTCCCTGGCGTCAGTGCGCCAGGGGTATAGAAGATGCAGCCGACGCCATTTTCTTCAGTTTTTCTTGTCCCAAATGTCAGGTGCCCCTAAAAAGGTAGGCTAAATTATGTCAATAAACATGCATACACAAAAAACAACTTTTCCTTCAACTACAAGCAAATACACCATATAGGTTATACAGAATAGAGAAGTACAGATAAGTCCCAGCAAGGAAAAGGAGAATGGTGGGAGGGTAACCCGGACTGCAACAGTGAATACACTTGAACATCTACATTTATGGTAGGTACATAAAGTACAGTTTTGTACCTACCACAAATGTAGATGTTCGAGTGTACACCCTGCTGCAGTCATCACACTTGGGTTATCCTGTCATCAGGCGGTCCCGCAGTCAGCCTGAATTCCAAAGTCTTGGTCCGGCATCAGTTGCTGTCGCTTCTTCCCTGACGTCAGTGCGCCAGGGGTATATAAGAGGCATCCAACGCCATTTTCTTCAGTTTTTCTTGCCCCAGATGTCAGGTGCCCCCCCAAAAGGTGGTCAGTAGATAGTACCAATAATAAAAGTTTAGCACAAACAAAACATCCCTCCAGCTATAAGCACAGACGCCACAAAGGTTGTATCAGATTTTAAGGTATTGAAAGGTTTTAGTTAGGTCAGAGGGATGGAGGGAGGGTAACCTGGACTGCAGCAGGTATACACTCGAACATCTACATTTATGGTAGGTACAAAAAGTACAGTTTTGTACCCACCATAAATGTAGATGTTCGAGTGCTAATACAGCTGCAGTAATCACAGATGGGTTCTCTGCCGTCAGGCGGGTCCTCGGTCGGCCGAATTCCAAAGTCTAGGTCCGGCGTCGGTTGTCGTCGCTTTCTCTCCTGACGTCAGTGAGGCCGGAGTATATAAGACACAGCCGACGCCATGTTCTTCAGTCTTTCTTGCCCCAGATGTCAGGTGCCCCCAGAAGGAAGGCAATACATAAACTATATATATATATATATATATATATATATATATATATATATATATATATATGCAATGCAATATAATCCAAAATCAGTAGTTGCAAGCAAATAAACCATAGAAGGATAACCCAGTCAGGTTGTATGAAGAGGGGGTTAGGTCCCATGCCTTTACCAAGTGGGGAAGGAGGGAGGGAAACCTGTACTGCAGCTGTATTAGCACTTGAACATCTACATTTATGGTAGGTACAAAACTGTACTATGTTCATCGTGCATACAGCTGCAGTAATCACAGATGGGTAGAGTCCCAAAGCTACGCACAGGGTGGTAGGTACTAGGTGGAACTGGGATGAGCCAGAATGCCCTGCAACATAGCAGTGGCAAAGCCTGCTCTAGTTTTGGAATATAAAGGCAGGTGGTAGTGTTTTGTGAAGGTATGCACAGAACTCCAAGTGGCTGCCTCCAAAATATCTTTGGTAGGAACTCCTCTGAGGAAGGCTGTAGAGGTAGCTGTGGCCCTGGTGGAGTGTGATCTGATGCCTGTAGGAACAGATTTCCCATGATAGGAATATCAAAACCATATGCAGTGGCCTATCCACTTTGAAATAGTCTGCTTGGTAACTGGCTTCCCTTGAGCCCCTACAGCATAGGACACAAAAAGTTGTTCTGATTTCCTGAAGGACTTTGTTCTGTCCAAATAATAACGTAGCTGTCTATGGATGTCTAAAGAGTGTAGCAGCCTTTCCCCTTTGTTTTGAGGATTGGGGTAAAAGGTAGGTAGATGTATGGCTTGATTTAAAGCTACCCTGGATACTACTTTGGGCATAAATGACGGGTTGGTACGAAGGGAAACTCTGTCCTGATGGAAGATGAGAAAGGGCTGCACCGCCATGAGGGCCTGTAGTTCCGAAACCCTACGAGCTGAAGTGATGGCCAGAAGGAAGGCTGTTTTCCAGGACAAATATTGCAAATCTGTTGAGGCAGCTGGTTCAAAAGGAGGCAATGTTAATTTTTCTAGTATGTAATTAAGATCCCAGGCTGGTATTGGTTGTTTCCTTGGTGGTCTTATATTCTTAGCCCCTCTGAGGAACTGTCGTAAGAGTGGGTGAGAAAATAAAGGTGGATCCATGTTGAATTCTGCAGAAATGGCTGAGGCATGGATTTTTATGGAAGAAAATGAAAGTCCACTGTTCAGTAGCTCAGCTAGATACTGTAATACCTGAGGCAAGTTCAGTTTTCTACGGTCCTGGCCTTTTTTCTCATTCCAAGAGCAAAACCGTTTCCATTTTGCGGAGTAAGCCTTTCTAGTAGATGGCCTTCTGGCCTCCAAAATGACATCCTGCACCTCCTTAGAGAGTAGGGCCTGTTGTGGTGTTAAGGAATTTTCCATGCAGCGCGATTGAGTGTTTTCAGCTGACTGTGAAGAGTTTTGTAGCTTTGCTGAGTCAGCAGAAGAGGCATTAGAGGCAGGGACCAGGGAGGAGTATGTGTTAGGCTCCTCAAGAGCGGGTACCAGTGTTGCCTTGGCCAATCTGGAGCAATCAGTATCATCTTCAGTCTGTCTGCTCTTGCTTTCAAGAGCACCTTGGGCAGAAGAGGCAGAGGTGGGAATGCGTAAACTGTCCATGCTGTCCAACTGAATGAAAGGGCGTCCACTCTCCAGGCCTTTGGATGAAAGGTCCTCGAACAAAACTTTTCCAATTGATGATTCCTGTGGGAGGCAAAAAGATCTATGTCTGGCCACCCCTACGCTTGGATTATCTCTGTAAACACCTGAGGATGCAACTTCCATTCGTGTGGATCTGTCATATTTCTGCTTAGATTGTCTGCCAGCGTGTTTTCCAATCCTGGCAAGTACTGTGCTTGAAGTTCGATTTGCCATTCCAGAGCCAAGTTCCAAAGAGTCATGGCTAGTCTGCACAAGGGGTATGAATGTGTTCCTCCTTGTTTGTTTATGTACCACATTACTGTGGTGTTGTCTGTTCTTATGAGTAATTGTCCTGGATGCAGGAGGTCCTTGAAAGCTGTAATTGCATTTATTACTGCTAGCATTTCTTTTTGATTGATGTGAAGGTGCTTTTCCTTTTGGGACCATTTGCCCTGAATGCACCTGTCCGTCATGTGCGACCCCAGGTGTAATCTGAGGCGTCTGTTGTGATGACTTGATTTGCTTGAGGCTTGCAGAATGGGAGGCCTGTGTTTGCTTGACATGCTTGGGCCCACCATAGAAATTCCTTTTGCAAACATGGAATTATTGGTATTATTGTTACCAAACTGTGACTGTGTTGAGACCATAGGTTTTTTAGGTACCATTGAAGTTTCCTCATATGCAGCTTTGCACATGGGATTAAAAGAATGCAAGATGCCATGAAGCCCAGAGCCTGCAGGATTTTCCTTGCAGTAAGCCTGGTACATTCTGCTAGTATTTTGAAGTACTGAGTTAGTTGCCCCTGTTTTTCTGGCGTAAGATATGCCATCTGGGTGTCTGTGTCCAAGTTGGCACCCAGGAAAGTTATTTTCTGAGATGGTGTTAGCCTGGATTTCTCTTTGTTGATTGTGTATCCCAGAGAATGCAGTAACCGTGTTACATAAGCCAGATGTTCCAGAAGTATGTGCTTGCTGTCCGCTTGGATCAGGCAGTCGTCCAAATAAGGGTAAATTTGTATCCCTTGAAGTCTGCAGTAGGCAATCACTGATGCCAGGCATTTTGTGAATACTCTGGGCGCAGTAGATAAGCCAAAGGGCAATGCAGAGAACTGATAGTGGATTGAACCTGCAAGAAATCTGAGGTATCTTCTGCAGCTTTGTCTGATTGGGACATGCAGGTATGCCTCCTTGAGGTCCAATGTTACCAGCCAAAACTCCTTGCCCAGCATGGGAAGAAGCTGCTGTAATGTGAGCATCTTGAATTTTGGTACGAGTAAAAATGTGTTTAGGATGGAGAAGTCCAAAATGGGTCTCCAGTCGGTTCCTTTCCTTGGTACCAGAAAAAGTCTTGAATAAAAACCTTGACCTTGCTCGTGAGTAGGTACCTCTTGTATAGCTCTCATGCCTATGAGCTTTGAAATTTGTATTTGTGCCTCTGCCCTTTGATTGTGTGGCAGGTTTGGCATGCCTCTCATTTTTGGAAGAGTGTGGAATTGAAATTTGTAGCCTCTGTTTATAACGTCCAGGATCCATTTGTCTGTTGTGACAATATGCCAATTTCTTGCAAATAATGCTAGCTTTCCTCCCAAAGGTGCTGCCTGCTGAGACCTGCTTGGCATGGAAATGAGGGAGTCATTGGGTTTGTTTCCTGTATTGTTGTGCACCGTCTTCGCCACCTCTTGGTGCTGGAGTTTGCCATTGTCGGCCTCTATATGATCCTTGTGATTGCCCTCTGCCCCTTGTGCGTCTGTATCTACCTCTTTGGGGCTTGTCAGTGGCTGGAAAGGACCAGTTTTTTGAAGGCCAATTTCTGCTAAAACGTGGTGGTTGGACCTGTAAAAAAGCTTTGACAGCTTGCATAGATTTGGCTTTTTCTTCCATTTTCCGTAATATCTCCTCAGCATTAGTACCAAACAGCACATCCTTTTGTAAAGGAGCATCTAGAAGTTTAGCTTTCACATGATCAGGCAAACTTTGTTCCCTAAGCCAGGCATGTCTACGAATGACTGATCATGTAGCAGCCGCTCTACTTGAGGCCTCTAGGGCATCATAGCCACATTGTAAGGTGTGTTTACCCACTTGCTCTGCACTATGCATCATATCCTGCAACTCCTTCAAATCTGGTTGTTCAGGTTGAGACATTTTATTCCTTAATTGTGATAACAGGAACTGTTGATATTTAAGCATATGAAACTGACCATTTAAGGCCCTCATGGCTAGGGTGGTCGAGGTATATACCTTTTTTCCCCACCTTTCTAAGGATCTTGACTCTCTTTCGGCAGGAAGTGGATTCTTGACAGTAGAGGCCTTCAATCCCTTGGGGCCTTGAGAAATGGTTTCAGGGTCAGCATTATGGCTTTTGTAGAGAAATTGGTGAGAGTTAGGAACTCTGTAGTACCTATCAGGTTTGACTGGTGCAGGAGGCAGGGAATCCGGGTTAAGGCAAGCCTCCGAATAAACATCATCAAGTATGTCCAAAACAGGAGGTATCGCCAGAGGTCTGTGTTGAGGTAACAAAAGAAATTCCCTAAGTCTTTTCTTGGAATCAGAAAAGTCTTGGCCTTCCCAATGGAAGTGTTCCTCAAAGTGTGCAAGGTTTCCCCAAAGGAAAAATCCTCAGGAGGAGATACAGAAGGAATGGACTGCTCTGCATCCGAATCTTCAAAAGGGGAGTAAGAGTCTTCCTCTACATCAGAATGTTCTGATAAAATGGAGCCCTGATCAGAAGAGGGAGAATCTTCCTCCACTCTGGGTCTCTTGTCTGGAGGGGACTGAGAACCCCTGATAAGAGTAATTAAATCCTCAGCCATTTTAAGCATCTGTTTTTTAGGCATGGGGCCTGGAGAAGGGCCCTGTGCAACAGGCCTCTTGGGATGCCTGGCTGCTTTGGATTTAGTAAAGGCCTTAATAGAAAAAGAAGATGAGGGTCTAAAGACACCATGGGTGGAAGTGGACCTGTCCACATTAGGAGGCTCAACATTAGCAATGGCTTCGGTGGTTGTAGTCTGGGAAAGGGCTGAGGTACCTGCGGTCTCGGGTACAAGAGGACACCACCAAAGGAGTGCCGTCGGTAGTCAGGGACTGCAAAGGCGTCTCGCTGAGAACCGGACCACATGTAGCCGGTTTTGGCGTGGTGTTGGTGGGGACCGCGGACCTCGCGTGTCGGTCCTTGTCCTTGCGTTTTTTGGACAAAACAGTAGTCGGAATCTCTGACGACATTTTATAAACAAAAGCTTTACCAAAAAAGTGTTGGGCGAACTCCGCCCGACACTTAATAGTGCGTTTATTGAAAGTAGCGCAAAAGCGACAGCCCGAGACGTCATGGTCTGGGCCTAAACAAGGTACGCAGAGGGAATGGAAATCCTTATGCAGTATTTGCTTCCCACAAGAAATACAATTATTAACTTTTTCTGACATCGGTCTGAGGCAAGAAAAGTTTCCCCAACAGGGTACTTAGCTTTAATGAAGACTTCGGTTTCCAATTTTTTCGTAATTCAGGAGCTGGCCGACCGGCACTTGCGAACTGCTTCTGCTTCGGGCACCGCCGGGCAAACAAGATTGAAGAACCTGGCGTCGGCTGTGTCTTATATACTCCGGCCTCACTGACGTCAGGAGAGAAAGCGACAACAACCGACGCCGGACCTAGACTTTGGAATTCGGCCGACCGCGGACCCGCCTGACGGCAGAGAACCCATCTGTGATTACTGCAACTGTATGCACGATGAACATCTGTACTATGTCCATCGTGTTACCCTGCTGCAGTCATCACACTTGGGTAGAATCCCAAAGCTAAGGATGGGAGGTGGAGTCAAACAGGGTTAGAGGAGGCTAGAAGGCCCTGCAAAACTGCAGTGGCGAAGCCAGCTCTAGTCTTAGAGTAAAGTGGCAAGTGATAGTGTTTGGTGAAGGTGTGTACTGAACTCCAAGTTGCAGCTTCCAGAATATCCTTGGTTGGCACCCCCCTGTGGAAGGCTGTAGATGTAGCTGTTGCCCTGGTAGAGTGGGGCCTTATGCTAGCAGGAACTGGTTTTCCATGATGGGTGTAGCAAAAACGTATGCAATGTCCTATCTATTTGGAAATGGTCTGTTTTGAGATGGCCTTTCCTTGTGATGCTGTAGCACAGGATACAAAAAGTTGGTCAGATTTTCTTAAAACCTTATTTTTATCCAAGTAGTAACGTAGTTGCCTGTGAATGTCCAAGGAATGCAGGAGTCTTTCTCCTTTGTTCTGTGGATTTGGAAAGAAGGTGGGTAAATGGATGGTTTGATTTAGAGCCACACTGGATACAACCTTTGGCATAAAGGAGGGGTTAGTTCGTAGAGAAACTCTGTCTTGATGAAAAATGAGGAAAGGCTCTACTGCCATTAGTGCCTGTAGCTCTGAGACTCTTCTTGGCTGAAGTAATTGCTAGCAGCAGGGCAGTCTTCCATGATATAAACTTTAAGTCAGCTGAGAAAGCTGGCTCAAAAGGTGGCAGTGTAAGTTTTTCCAGAACAAAATTGAGGTCCCAAGTTGGTGATGGCGCTCTCCTGGGAGGCCTAATGTTTTTGGCCCCTCTGAGATACTGCCTTAGAAGTGGATGTGAAAATAAGGGAGGATCCGTGTTGTAGTGAGCTGAAATAGCTGAGGCGTGGATTTTAATAGGTGAAAAAGAAAGTCCTATATGTAACATCTCAGTTAAATTTGTAGAATCTGAGGTATGTCCGGCTGAAGGGTATTTTGGCCTTTAGCTTGGTTCCAGGCACAAAATCTTTTCCATTTGTCTGAGTAGGCTTTCCTGGTGCTGGGCCTCCTGGCCTCCAGAATGACATCCATAACAGCTTGTGAAAGAGGAGCTGGCTGGTTGCTTAGGTGATTTGCCATGCAGCCAAATTTAAGGTTTTGAGCTGGCTGTGTAGAATCTGACTGCCTTGCTGTGTGAGCAGATGAGGAATTTGTGGTAAAATCCATGGTAGGCCCTGGGCCATGTTCCTTAATAGTGGGTACCAGTGCTGGTGTGGCCAGTCTGGGGCAATATCACTCGGGATCTCTCCATCCTGACTTTCAGCAGCACCTTTGTGAGAAGGGGCAATGGAGGAAAGGCATATACTGTCAGCATTTTCCAACTGAATGAGAGTGCGTCCACTTTCCAAGCTTGATGGTGAAATGTCCTTGTGCAAAATTTTGATAGCTGATAGTTTTGGGGGTTGGCAAACAGGTCTATGTCTGGGCGCCCCCATTTTTGAGTTATCATTGCAAATACTTGTAGATCCAGTTTCCACTGTGTTCTTTTTTCCTGGCAGGAATTGAGCTTGTAATTGAACTTGGTAAGCCAGTGCTGTGTTCCACAAGGTCATTGCTTGCCTGCATAGAGAGTAGGAGTGTGTACCCCCTTGCTTGTTTATGTACCACATTAATGTGGTGTTGTCTGTCCTTATTATAAGCTGTCCTGGATGTAAGAGGTCCTTGAAGGCTGTCAGAGCATTCTGTACAGCTACATTTCTTTTTGATTGATGCGCAAATTCCTTTGATCTGCAGTCCATATACCTTGAACGCACTGTCCTGCCATGTGTGCCCCCCAGGCATAGTCCGATGCATCTGTTGTCATAGTTTGCCTGGCTGGGGGTAAGGTGAAAGGCTGACCCTTGTTGAGGTGACATGCCTGTGACCACCACAGAAACTCCTGTTGAAGGCAGGGAATGAGAGGTATCATTGTTTCCAAGCTGTGGCTGTGTTGAGTCCATACGCTTTTCAGGTACCATTGTAATTTCCTCATATGCAGTTTTGCAAATGGTATTAGTAGTATGCAAGATGCCATGAAGCCCAAGGCCTGCAGAATTTTTCTTGCAGGGAGTTGGGTCTTTGTTGCCATTATTTTGAAGTATTGAGTTAGTTGTAGTTGTTTGCCTGGCGTCAGATAAGCCATCTGGGCCGTTGCATTCAAGCTGGCACCCAGGAAGGTCATATTTTGTGAGGGCACTAGTTTTTATTTCTTTTTGTTTACTGTGTACCCTAGGCAACTTAGAAGGTGTTTTACAAAAGTCAGATGGTGTAAGAGAATGTCCTTGCTTTCTGCTTGGATGAGGCAGTCATCCAGGTATGGGTATATTTGAATTCCTCTTTGTCTGCAGTATGCAATTACTGGTGCCAGGCATTTTGTGAAGACCCTGGGTGCAGTAGATAAGCCAAAGTGCAGTGCAGAGAATTGGTAATGGGTTGAACCTGCAATGAAACGGAGGTATCTTCTGCAATTTTGTCTGATAGGGACATGCAGATATGCCTCCTTGAGGTCCAACGTTACTAGCCAAGCTTTCTTGCCCAACATGGGAAGAAGCTGCTGTAGTGTTAGCATCTTGAATTTGGGTACTTGCAAGAAGGTGTTTAGAATTGAAAGGTCCAGAATGGGTCTCCAAGCATTGTCCTTTCTGGGGACTAGAAAGAGCCTTGAGTAAAATCCTTGGCCTTGCTCCTGTGTAGGTGCCAGTTGAATGGCTCTCATGTCCATGAGAGCTGTAATTTGTTTTTGTGCCTCTACCCATTGATTTTGTGGCAGGTTTGGCATTCCTTTTATCCTTGGCAAGGTGTGGAAATGGAATCTGTATCCTTGTGAGATAATGTCTAGGACCCATTTGTCCTTTGTGACGATGCGCCAGTTGTCTGTAAAAAAATGCTAATTTTCCTCCCAAGGGAGCTGCCAAGAGAGTTTTGCTTGGCAGTTTGAGGTTTAAGTCATTGTGTTGGTCTTCTAGTAGTTTGGGACCTGTCTTCTCCTCCCTTCTGTGCTGCAGTGCCCCATTGGCGAGGTTTGTAAGGGATTTGTGCTTGTCCTCTGCCCCTTGGGCGTCTGTATTTACCCTCTGTGGTCTGTCAGAAGCTGGAAAGGACCAATTTTTTGTTGGCCAATTTCTGCTGAAGCGTGGGGGTTGTACCTGTAAGAAATCTTTGACCGTCTGCATAGATTTTGCCTTATCCTCCATTTTCTTTAAAACCTCTTCTGCTTTAACCCCAAATAAGACATCCTGCTGTAGGGGTGCATCTAGTAACTTTGCTTTAACATGATCAGGCAGAGTTTGTCCCTTTAACAAAGCATGCCTACGTATAAACAGACCCAGTAACAGCTGCTCTACAGGAAGCTTCCGAGGAATCAAATCTACATTGTAAAGTATGTTTGCCCACCTGTTCAGCTGCATGCAACAGATCCTGCATTTCCTTGAATTCAAACTGTTGTGGGTGTGTGCTCATCTTTTATTTTATTTGAGACATTAGGAATTGCTGGTATTTCAGCATGTGAAATTGACAATTTAGTGCTCTCATAGCTAAAGTAGCGGAGGTGTAAACCTTCTTCCCCCACCTATCTAGTGCTCTGAAGTACCTTTCAGAGGGTACAGGATTTTTAGCCATATAAGCTTTAGCCCCTTTGGGACCCTGGGAGATTGTCTCTGGGTCAGCAACAGGGCTTTTGTAAAGGAATTTGTGAGAGTCAGGCACTCTATAATATCTATCTGATTTGGCTGGAGCAGGAGGCAGAGAATCTGGATTTAGACTAGATTCTAAGTAAACATCATCCACAATGTCTAAAACTGGAGGGATAGCAACTGGTCTGTGCTGGGGGAGTAAAAGAAACTGTCAGAGCCTTTTCTTTGAGTCGGAGTAGTTCTGACCTTCCAAGTGGAAATGTTCCCTCATGGTATGTAAGGTTTCTCCAAAGGAATAGTCTTCATGGGGAGAAGCTGAGGGAATGGAATCGTCAGCATCAGAATCTTCATAAGGGGGAAAGGAGTAATCGTGTTCCTCAGAGGAGCCTGAGGAAATAGACACTTGATCAGAGGAGGCATAATCCTCCTCTTGTCTAGCCCTTTTGTCTGGGGGGGGGGGGGGTAATTTAAAGAAATCAAATCTTCAGCCATTTTAAGCATCTGTTTCTTAGGCATGGGGCTTTGAACTGGAGACTGATGTGCAGTCTTTTTTGGTTTTAGAAGAGTCTTAAGCTTAGCAAACCGAAGGTGTTTACACAGCACCGGCTTCTCCTTCTGCAATGTTGTCGGTAGGGCCTAAAGAAAATGGCTGCGTCGGCCTAGAACTCTCTGCTTGAGAATCCGAAGCGGTCTGGGGTTCCAATTCTGCGGTCGACAGGGGCTGCATAGGCGCCTCACTGAAAACCGGAGAACCGGCGACCAGCCCAGCTGAGGCCTCAGAGTCTGGCTTGGATCTAGGCTGCCTGTCTTTATCTTTGCATTTTTTATGCACGACCGTAGTCGGTTGCTCCGACGGCATAGTGTAATTAAATTTCCTACCGAAGTAATGTCGTGCGAAATCAAAGCGTCGCTTTATAGTTTGCATATTGAACCTAGCACAAAACCGACAACCAGTGACGTCGTGGTCTGGGACTAGGCAAGGTATACAATAAGAATGAAAGTCCTTATGAGGTATTTGCTTCCCACAAGAAATGCAATTATTAACTTTTTCTGACATCGGACTGAGGCAAGAAAAGGTTCCCCAACGGGGTACTTCGCTTTGAAGACTTCGGACTGAAATTCGATTTGAAAATCTCAGGTGTCGGCCGACCGGCACTTGCGAACTGCTTCTGCTTCGGGCACCGCGTGGCAAGAAAGACTGAAGAAAATGGCGTTGGATGCCTCATATACCCCTGGCGCACTGATGTCAGGGAAGAAGCAATAGCAACCGACGCCGGACCAAGACTTTGGAATTCAGGCCGACTGCGGGACCGCCTGACGACAGGATAACCCAAGTGTGATGACTGCAGCAGGGTAACACGATGAACATCTGTACTATGTTCATCGTGTTTCACAGTTGCAGTCATTACAATTGGGTTGAATCCCAAAGCTAAGGTTGGGAGGCTGGCTAAATAGGATTAGGAGAGGCTATCAGGCCCTGCAGAACTGCAGTGGCAAAGCCTGCCCTGGATTTAGAGTAGAGAGGTAAGCGATAGTGCTTTGTATGCACTGAACTCCAAGTTGCAGCCTCTAAGATGTCTTTGGTTGGTACTCCTCTGAGGAAGGCTGCTGAAGTGGCTGCTGCTCTGGCTGAATGTGGCCTAATGCCCTTAGGCACTGATTTGCCATGCTGTGGATAGCAGAAACGAATACAGTGGCCTATCCACTTTGAAATAGCTTGTTTTGAGCTAGGCTTTCCTTGTGATCCTGCAGCATATGGCATAGAAGAGGCTTTGTCGTCGGTTTTGGACCTCGGATGCCTGTCCTTTCCTTTTTCCTTGAGTGTTTTATGAACTCCGGTCATCAGCTGTTCCGACGGCATTATATAGTTAAACCTACAGCCAAAGTAATGAAATGCAAAATAGTACCGACGCTTAATAGTGCGTTGGTTAAATCTAGCACAAAACCGACAACTAGCAACGTCGTGGTCAGGGCCTAGGCAAGGAATACAGTAAGAATGAAAATCCTTATGAGGTATTTGCTTCCCACAAGAAATACAATTGTTAAATTTTTCTGACATCGGTCTGGAGCAAGAAAAAGGTTTCCCCAACGGGGTACTTAGCTTTATTGAAGACTTCAGAACTGAAATTCAATTTCGAAAATCTCAGGAGTCGGCCGACCGGCACTTGCGAATTGCTTTTGCTTCAGGCACCGCGCGGCAAGAAAGACTGAAGAAAATGGCGTCAGCTGCATCTTTTATACCCCTGGTGCACTGACGTCAGGGAAGAGGCGACAGCAACCGACACCGGACCAGGACTTTGGAATTCAGGCCGACTGCGGGTAGACTGCCAGCAGGATAACCCAAGTGTAAGGACTGCAACAGTGAAACATGATGAACATCTTTGAATCTGTCCAAGTAGAAGCGTAGCTGCCTGTGAATATCCAAAGAATGCAGAAGTCTATCACCCTTATTCTGTGGGTTTGGTAAAAGGTAGGCAAATGAATTGTTTGGTTAAGGGCCACAATGGACACTACCTTAGGCATAAATGTAGGGTTAGTCCTTAGAGAAACCCTGTCAGGATAGAAAATGATAAAAGGTTCCACAGCTACGAGTGCCTGTAACTCTGAGACTCGTCTAGCGGAGGTTATTGCTAGAAGCAGAGCTGTTTCCCAAGATAAGAATTTTATATCAGCTGCAGAGGCTGGCTCAAACGGAGGCAGTGTGAGTTTTTCCAAGACATAGTTGAGGTCCCATGCAGGTATTGGTGCTCTCCTTGGAGGTCTAAAGTTTTTGGCCCCTTTGAGGTACTGCCTTAGCAATGGATGAGAAAAAATAGGTGGTTCTGTATTGTAATGAGCTGAAACAGCAGAGGCATACATTTTAATTGATGAAAAGGAAAGGCCTTTATCCAGCATTTCAGTTAAGTATTGCAAAATCTGAGGAATATTTGGAACAGTCGTGTCAATACCTTGTGCCTGGTTCCCAGCACAGAATCTCTTCCATTTTTCTGCATAAGATTTTCTGATGCTAGGCCTCCTGGCCTCCAAAATAACATCCATCACTGCTTTAGAGAGAGGTGTGTCTTGAATGGCTACATTACCCGCCATGCTGCCAGGTTTAAGGTCCTGAGTTGGCTGTGCAGTATCTGACTGTCTTGTTGGGTCAATAAGTGAGGAATTTGAGGTAATGTCCAAGCTGGGCATTGAGACAAGCTCTTTAGGATTGGGTACCAGTGCTGTCGGGGAGAGTCTGGGGCAATCAGTATCATTTTTGGCTTCTCTTGTCTGACCATGAGGAGGACCTTGGGGGGGGGGGGGAGGCAGAGGAGGAAAGGCATATACTGTTAGGTTTTTCCAGCTGAAAGATGGAGCATACACTTTCCATGCTTGCTTGTGATATGTCCTTGTGCAGAATCTCTGTAGTTGGTAGTTGTGAGGGGAGGCAAATAGATTTATGTCCGGGCATCCCCAGTTCCTTGTTATCATGCTGAAGACTTGTGGATCCAATTTCCATTTGTGGGGATCCATTAGGTTTCTGCTTAGTTAGTCTGCCAGAGTATTTATCCTTCCTGGCAGGAATTGTGCTTGCAGATGTACTTGGTAAGTCAGTGCTGTGTCCCACAAGTTCATGGCTAGTCTGCAGAGGGGGTAGGAATGCGTGCCCCCCTGCTTATGTACCACATGACTGTAGTATTGTCCGTCTATCAGTAGTTGTCCTGGATGAAGTTGATCCTTGAAGGCTGTCAGGGCATTCTGAACAGCTAGCATCTCTTTGATTGACATGTAGATGCATTTGACTTGCGGACCATGTGCCCTGAATACATCTTCCTGCCATATGGGCCCCCACCCAGGCATAATCTGACGCATCTGTTGTCAATGTCTGCCTGGCTGTGGGTAAGGTGAATGGCTGTCCCGTGTTGAGGTGACAGGCTTTTACCCAGCATCGAAACTCCTGTTGCAGGCAGGGAATGAGGGTAATTATTGTTACCAGGCTGTGGCAATGTTGAGTCAAAACACTTTTCAGATACCATTGAAGTTTCCTCATATGCAGTCTTGCCATGCAATTAGCAATATGCAAGATGCCATGAAGCCCAAAGCCTGCAGAATTTTTCTTGCAGATTACTTATTTCAAAATGTTGGCAACAGAAACCTAGTTGTCAGTGGTCTGTGTTTGTCTGGCGTGAGATAAGCCATCTGGGCAGTTGTATTTAAGCTTGCCCCAGGAATATTATCTCTTGAGAGGGTACGAGCTTTGATTTCTTTTCGTTTACTGTGTACCCTAGACCTGTTAGTAATCCGCCAGATGCTGTAGTAGGACATCCTTGTTCTCTGCTTGAATAAGGCAGTCATCCAAGTAAGAATATATTTGTATTCCTCTGTCTGCAAAATGCAATTACTGGTGCCAGGCATTTTGTGAAGACCCTGGGCACAGTAGATAAGCCAAAGGGCAGCGCAGAGAATTGGTAGTGCATTGAGCCAGCTATAAATCTGAGGTATCTTTTGCATGATTGTCTGATTGGGACATGCAGGTATGCCTCTTTTAGTTCTAAAGTCACAAGCCAAGCTTTCTTGCCCAGCATGGACAGAAGCTGCTGCAGAGTTAACATTTTGAATTTTGGAATATCCAGGAATGTGTTTAGGATAGACAGGTCCAGTACTGGTCTCCAGGCTTTGTCCTTTCTGGGTACCAAGAATAGCCTTGAGTAAAGTCCTTGTCCCTGCTCTTGCTGTGGTACTTGCTGAATGGCTCTCATGTCCATGAGGGATGAAACTTGTTTTTGTGCCTCTGCCCACTGATTGTGTGGCAGCTCTGGCATACCGTTTGGCCTTGGCAGAGTGTGAAAGTGGAACCTGTAGCCTTGAGATACGATATTTAAAACCCATTTGTCCTGGGTGATCATGTGCCAATTTTGTGAAAAAAGTGTTAGTTTTCCCCCCAAAGGAGCTGTCAGAAGATAAGTGCTTGGTGCTGGCAGGGGAAAGTCACTGAGACTGTTTCCTGTATGTGATTTTTCCTCTCCGCTTTTGGAGGTAGAAGCACCCCATTGTTTAGGCCTGTATGAGCCTTGGGGCTGTGATCTGCCTCTGAGGCATCTGTATCTGCCTCTTTTGTGGCCTGTCTGACACTGGAAAGGACCAATTCTTTGTAGGCCAGTTCCTGCTAAATCTGGGAGGCTGTACCTGTTAAGAAATCCTTCACTGTTTGCATAGATTTAGCTTTGTCCTCCATTTTCTTCAACACCTCTTCTGCTTTAACACCAAACAAGGTATCATGTTGTAATGGAGCATCTAATAGCTTTGCTTTAACATGATCGGGCAGATTCTGTTCTTTTAACCAAGCATGCCTCCTAATGACAGAACCTGTAACTGCAGCCCTGCAGGAGGCCTCTAGAGAATCAAAACCACATTGCAAAGTATGCTTTCCCACTTGTTCAGCTGCATGCAATAAATCCTGCATTTCCTTGTTTTCTGCACATTCTGAATTTGTCAACATTTTCTGTTTAAGCAGGGACATAAGATATTGCTGATATTTAAGCATATGAAACTGATAATTTAAAGCTCTTACAGCCAAGGTAGCAAAAGTATAAATCTTTTTCCCTCATCTGTCTAGGGCCCTTGAATCCCTATCAGAGGGGATAGGGTTTTTTGCAGTGGAAGCCTTGACCTCCTTGGGACCCTGAGAAATAGTTTCTGGGTCAGCAGCAGGGTTCTTGTAAAGAAATTTATGAGAATCAGGAACCCTGTAGTATCTGTCTGGCTTAACAGGAGCTGGTGGTAAAGAGTCAGGAGACCGACCAGACTCTGAAAATACATCATCTACAATGTCTAAAACAGGAGGAATAGCAAGGGGCCTGTGCTGGGGTAATAAAAGGAAATCTCAGAGCCTTTTCTTGGATTCTGAGTAATCTGGGCTCTCCCAATGGAAATGCTCCCTCACAGTATGCAGGGTCTCCCCAAAAGAATAATCCTCATGAGGTGAGGCTGAAGGGATAGATTCTTCAGCATCAGAATCCTCATAGGGAGGAAGGGAATATTCCTGTTCAGAAGAGGAATCAGAAGAAATGGAAACCTGATCTGAAGATTCATATTCTATCTCTTGCCTATCAGGAGGGGGATGGGAACCCCTGATCAAAGCAATTAGGTCTTCGGCCATTTTAAGCATCTGTATTTTAGGCATGGAGGCCTGTCCAGGAGAATGCTGTACTTGTTTCTCTGTCTTTAGAGCTGTTTTAGTCTTTGCCTTTGAAGCTGAAGATGGCTTTACATAGAACTGTGTAGGCCTGAAAACACCCTCAGAAGCCGATGCCTGCTCAGCAGCTCTGGACCCATCTGGGGGAATAGTTTCCAGGTGTCCAATACCTTGAGTTTTGAGCGGCCTGGTCGGCTCCACGTGGGAGTTGGTAGCGGCCTGTGGCTTTGAGGTAGTGGGCATCAGGGGCTGCGAAAGCACCTCACTGAGAACCGGTGAAAGGCCTAACAGAAGCTTCGTCGTCTGTTTTGGACCTCGGATGCCTGTCCTTTTCTTTTTCTTTGCGTTTTTTTATAAACTCTGGTAGTTGGCTGTTCCGACAGCATTATATAATTGAATCTTCTGCCAAAGTAATGAAATGCAAAATCGTACCGACGCTTAATAGTGCGTTGGTTAAATCTAGCACAAAAACGACAACTAGCAACGTCGTGGTCAGGGCCTAGGCAAGGAATACAGTAAGAATGAAAATCCTTATGAGGTATTTGCTTCCCACAAGAAATACAATTAACTTTTTCTGACATCGGTCTGGAGCAAGAAAAAAGTTTCCCCAACGGGGTACTTAACTTTAATGAAGACTTCGAATCTGAAATTCGAATTTGAAAATCTCAGGAGTCGGCCGACCGGCACCTGCGAACTGCTTTTGCTTCTGGCACTGCGCGGCAAGAAAGACTGGAGAAAATGGCATCGGCTGCATCTTTTATACCCCTGGCGCACTGACGTCAGGGAGAAGGCGACAGCAACCGAAGCCGGACCTAGACTTTGGAACTCGGGCAGACTGCGGGCAGCCTGCCAGCAGGATAACCCAATTGTAATGACTGCAACAGTGAAACACGATGAACATCAGGTCCATCTCTGGGCTCCCCCATTTGATTCTCAAAAAGTTGAATATTTTTGGTTCCAGTTTCCACTCGTGTGTGGGTCCATGAGGTTTCTGCTTAGGTCGTCTGCCAGTGTATTTAGCTAGCCTGGCAGGAAATGAGCTTGCAGGTGCACTTGGTAGCTCAAGCTGTGTTCCACAGAGCCATGGCTAGTCTGCAGAGGGGGTATGAATGGGTACCCCCCCCTGCTTGTTTATGTACCACATCACAGTGGTGTTGTCCGTCCTTACCAATAATTGTCCTGGAAGAATGTGGTCCTTGAAGGCTGTCAAAGTATTCTGTACAGCTAACATTTCTTTTTGACTGATATGCAAGTGCATTTGACTCTGGTTCCATTTGCCCTAAATGCACTGCCCTGCCAGGTGAGCCCCCCCCCCCCCATGCATAGTCTGATGCATCTGTTGTTAGGGTTTGGGCGGCAGGGGGTAGAGTGAATGGCAGTCCCTTGTTTTGGTGGCAGGCGTCTGCCCACCAAAGGAACTCTGTCTGTAGACAAGGTATGATAGGAATCACTGATTCTAGGTCCAGAGAATGTTGGCACCATAAGCTTTTTAGATACCAGTGTAGTTTCCTCATATGCAGTCTTGCATATGGAATTAATAGAATGCAAGAGGCCATGAACCCCAGGGCTTGCAGTATTTTCCTTGCAGATAGCTGGGTCTTTGTGGCCAGTAGTTTGAAGTAGGCGGTCAAATGAACTTGTTTCTCTGGTGTGAGGTATGCCATCTGGGAAGTTGCATTCAAGCTTGCTCCCAGGAATACAATTTGTTGACAGGGTACTAGATGTGATTTCTTTTTGTTTATGGTGTACCCCAGAGAAGTTATTAATTTGTTTACAAATGGCGGATGATTTAATAGTATGTTCTGGCTTTCTGCCTGAATTAGACAATCGTCCAGGTATGGGTATATCTGAATATTTCTTTGCCTGCAAAATGCAATGACTAAAGCTAGGCACTTGGTGAATACCCTGGGTGCAGTAGATAAGCCAAAGGGCAGTGCAGGGAACTGATAATGCAAGTAGCCTGCTTTGAAGCGTAGGTATCTTCTGCAAGATTCCCTTATTGGGATGTGCAGGTAGGCTTCCTTTAAATTCAGTGTTGCCAACCAGGCATTTTTGCCTAGCATAAGGAAGCAGCTGATGAAGAGTTAGCATTTTGAATTTTGGAATTACCAAAAAAGTGTTTAGGATAGACAGGTCCAGGATAGGACACCAGGAATTGTCTTTTCTGGGTTCCAGGAAAAGTCTTGAGTAGAAGCCTTTCCTCCATTCTTCTTCTGGGACAGGCTGAATAGCCTTGATGCCTAGAAGAGAGAGAACTTGCTTTTGAGCCTCTGCCCACTGACTTAGGGGTAGGTCTGGCCAACCGTTTGGGGTTGGTAAGGCGTGGAAGTGGAATCTGTATCCTTGGGAAATTATATTTAAAACTCATTTGTCTTGGGTAATGAGTTCCCAATTTTTTGCATGCAGGGCGATCTTTCCCCCCTAAAGGAACAGTCAGTTGGGCAGGGTTTGGGAGGTTTAAAGTTAAGTCATTGTGACAGTTTACCATAGGGGGATGTCTTACTACCTCCAGTTTGGAAGTGGGAGCCCCCCACTGCTTAGGCCTGTGAGTACCTTGGGACTGAAGCCTATGTGTTCTGCTGGTTCTGGGTTTGGACTGAGAAGGCCTGGATAACCCACACAGCCTTCCTGAAGACACTGGAGAGTATAAATGTCTCTCCAAACACCATCATATTGGGTGACTTCATCTACCCAAACATAGACTGGGAACATTACTCAAGCCCAAACACCCTAGCCCAAAGGTTCCTTGAGTTCATAAACTCAAATGCTATGGAACAACTAGTCACCATTCCCACAAGAGGAGAAAATATACTAGACCTGATCATCACAAACATGGGGACAAAATGCTCCACACCGGAAGTATATCCCTCATTGGTGAGATCAGACCATAAATTAATCTCACTGGAGATCCACATCCCGCCCCCAACCCCAGCAAAAAAGACCACAGTGAAGAACTTCTCAAAAGCAAACTTCACACTTCTTAAGACTGGAGTGGTATCCTTCAAGGCCCCCGAGCCAGTGGAAACCACAACCAACGCTGCTGAAACCCTTACAAATGCCTTCTATGAGCACCTCCAGGAATGTATGGATCAAGCAATCCCCAGGGCCCACCTTGGATTTTACCACAAATTGCTCATTTGCTCACACAGCAAGACAATCAGATTCTACACAGCCAGCTCAAAACCTTAAATTTGGCTGCATGGCAGACCACCTAAGCAACCAGCCAGCTCCTCTTCCTCAAGCAGATGTCCTTCATGGATGCATCTGCAGTCATAACAACTGGGTTGTCCTGTCGTCAGGCAGCCCTTCAGTCGGCCGGATTCCAAAGTCCGGGTCCGGCTTCGGCTGATGTCGCACTTCACCCGACGTCATCTCTGTTGGTCTTCGGGTATAAAGGCATCAGCCAACGCCATTTTCCTCAGTGTTTCTTGCCCCAGATGCCAGCAGCCCTCTTGGAGGCTAAAATTTGGATAGATGCCAATGTTTTCAAAAAGATAGAGGTAAACACAAAAATAAGCATGTATGTACATATATACAAACAAATACACCATAAAAGACTCCCCCCCACCAGCTAGCTATTAGGAGGGTAAAATACCCTAGGAGTACCACAGAGGGGAAGGAGGGAGGGTAATCCTGACTGCAGATGCTATCCAATTCGGACATCTACATTTATGGTAGGTATAAAACTGTACTATGTCCTTCATGGATGCATCTGCAGTCATAACAACTGGGTAGAATACCATAGCCAACTAGGGGAGGAGGATAAAACTAGATTATGGTGTGTTTAGGATCCCTTGCAGTACAGCAGTGGCAAACCCTGCTCGGGATCTGGAATATAGAGGTAAGTTATAATGCTTGGCAAATGTATGCACGGAGGTCCAAGTAGCCGCCTCAATAATGTCTTTGGTTGCCACTCCTCGTAAGAAGGCTGTGGTAGTGGCTGATGCCCTTGTAGAATGAGGTCTTATGTTCTGTGGAATTGGTTTTCCATGGAAGGAGTAACAGAATCGTATGCAATTTCCTATCCATTTGGAGATTGTCTGTTTGGAAATAGCTTTTCCTTCCCTTCCTGTTGCATAGGCTACAAAAGTTGGTCAGTCTTTCTGCTATTTTTGTTCTGTCCAAGTAGTAGCGTAGCTGTCTATGTACATCCAAGGTATGCAGTATTCTTTCCCTCTGTTTTGTGGGTTGGGAAAGAAGGTAGGTAGGTGGATTGCCTGGTTTAAAGACACTCTGGATACCACCTTAGGCATAAATGTAGGATTAGTCCTCATGGACACTCTATCTTGGTGGAAGATTAGGAAGGGTTGCACTGCCATTAAGGCCTGTAGCTCTGAAACCCTCCTTGCTGAAGTAATTGCCAGTAGGAAAGCAGTTTTCCATGACAGGTGTTGTAGGTCTGCTGTTGCTGCTGGTTCAAAGGGTGATAGTGTCAACTTTTCTAGCACAAAGTTTAAGTCCCAAGCTGGCAAAGGTGGTTTCCTTGGAGGTTTTACATTCTTGATTCCTCTGAGGAACTGCCTGAGCAAAGGGTGCGAAAAAACAGGTGGATCAAAGCTGTATTCTGCTGAAATAGCTGATGCATGTATCTTGATGGAGGAGTAGGACAAGCCTGAATGAAGAAGTTCGCCAGATACTCTAGAATGTTAGGCATATCTATGTTTGACACATCTTTTCCTCTTTCAGTACTCCAAATGACAAACCTTTTCCATTTTCCAGCATAGTTCCTTCTTGTTGAAGGTCTGCGTGCTTCAAGAATAATGTCTTTAACTCTTTGGGAAAGTTCTGGGTTAGCTGTTGCTATGTGATGTTCCATGCAGTCAGTTGCAACGCTTTTTAGGTCTGGATGTATGATCCTGTAGTTGTTCTGAGTTAGCATCAAAGCCATCAGGGTATTGGCCACATATTGTTCTGAGACATGCTCCTCAGCAGTGGGTACCAGTGTTGTCTTGGCCAGTTTGGAGCTATCAGGATTATCCTTGGACGTTCTTCCTTGATTTTTAGTAATACTTTGTGTATCAAGGGAAGAGGTGGGAATGCATATGCTGTCAGGCCTTTCCAGCTGAAGGAGAGCGAATCCACTTTCCATGCCAGTGGGTGTAATGTCCTTGTGCAGAATTTTTTGAGCTGGTGATTGAAAGGTGATGCAAATAGATCTATCTGAGGCATTCCCCATTTGTTTGAGATGGTCTTGAAAATGTCCGGTGCAGTTTCCATTCGTGGGCATCCGATGTGGTTCTGCTTAATATGTCTGCTAGAATATTTTCTTTTCCCGGTACAAAAATTGCCTGTAACTGGATGTTGTAGCCGAGTGCCAGGTTCCACAGCTCCAAAGTCATTCTGCATAGGGGGCATGAATGAGTGCCTCCCTGCTTGTTGATGTACCACATGACTGTGGTGTTGTCTGTCCTTATCATCAACTGGCCCTCTTTGAGAAATGGTCTGAACCTTTGGATTGCCAGTTTTACTGCCAGCATTTCTTTTAGGTTGATGTGCAGGTGAAGTTGATCCTGTGTCCACAATCCTTGCACGCATTTGTCCAGCATGTGGGCCCCCCATCCTAGGTCTGAAGCGTCTGTTGTGATGGTCTGGCTTGCTTGGCATCTGCGAAAAGGTAGGCCTGGGTTTGTCTGGCATGCCTGAGCCCACCATAGGAACTCCTGTTTTAAGCATGGAATTAGTGGGATTTCTGTTTCTAGGCTGTGACTGTGTTGGGACCATAAATTCTTTAGGTACCACTGTAGTTTCCTCATATGTAGTCTGGCAAGTGGGACCAGGATTATGCATGATGCCATGAAGCCCAAGGCCTGCAGTACTTTTCTTGCTGTTAACTTGTTCAGCTTCGTTAGTGCCAAGAAGTAAAGAGGGAGTTCTTTTTGTTTTTCTGCAGTTAGGAATGCCATTTGTTTTACTGTGTCCAATTCCGCGCCCAAGAAAGTCCTTGTTTGGGATGGTATCAGCCTTGACTTTTGTAGATTGACTGTGTATCCCAGTGCTTGTAGCAAGTAAATGACCCTTTGTAAATCTGTTGTCAGCTTGCTTTTGTTGTCCCCTTGTAGCAGGCAGTCGTCCAGGTATGGGTAAATTTGTATTCCCTGTAGTCTGCAATGGGCAATTACTGATGCCAGGCATTTTGTGAATACTCTGGGCAGTAGATAAGCCAAAGGGCAATGCTGAGAATTGATAGTGCTCTGATCCTGCAAGAAATCTGAGGTATCTTCTGCAGATTGGTCGAATGGGGACGTGCAGGTATGCCTCCTTGAGATCTAGAGTTACCAGCCAACACTCCTTGCCCAGCATGGGAAGAAGTTGCTGTAGGGTCAGCATTTTGAATTTTGGGACAATGATGTATGTATTTAAGGCGGACAGGTCGAGAATTGGACTCCAACTTTTTCCTTTCTTGGAACTAGGAATAGTCTTGAGTAGAACCCTTTCCTTGCTCTGCAGTTGGCACTTTTCCACAGCTCTCATGTTTGCTAACTGCATTATCTGTTGTAGAGCCTCTGTTTTTGATTTGGAGGTAGATTTGGCATTCCTCTTTGATTGGTAAAGTGTGGAAGTGGAACCGTATCCTTGATCTATGGTTTGTAAAATCCACTTGTCTTTTGTTATATAGTGCCAGTTTTTGAAAATAAGGTTAACTTTCCGCCTAGAGGAGCTGCTATTTGTTCCCTGGTAGGCGGATTTAGGATTAAGTCACTGTGGTTGTGTTGATGTAGTGGCAGTGGTTGTGTCTGTGCCTCTGTTGTTACCTTGCCACTGTCGCCCTCTGTAGGCACCTCCTCTGGATTGGTTTCTGCCTCTGGAACGCCTGTTTCTGCCCCTTTGAGATCTTGTGGAGTCAGGAAAGGACCAATTTTGGCAGGCCAGTTCCTGCTAAACCTTGGGGTTGAACCTGCAAGAAATCTTTTACCGCTTGAACGGATTTTGCCTTTTCTTCCATTTTCTTCATAACCTGCTGGGCAGGTGTACCAAACAAACTTGTCTTATCCATAGGAGCATCTAGTAACTTTGCTTTTAACATGATCCGTAAAGCTTGCTCCTTTAGCCATGCATGCCTTCTTATCACTGTGCCAGTCATGGCTGATCTAAATGAAGCCTCCAGTGCATCATAGCCACATTTTAAGGAATGGTTACTAACCTGTTGTATGTTATTTACCATTTCTAATACATTTTTCTTATCAAGAGATTCATCAGTGGTTAGCTTTTTAGTTAACTGATCAAGCATAAACTCTTGGTATTGTATCATGTGAAACTGACAGTTTAAAGCTCTAGCTGAGAGAGTAGCTGAAGTGTAGACCTTTTTGCCCCATCTGTCTAATGACCTTGCTTCCCTTTCAGAAGGAATAGGGTTTTTAGCTATGGTCGCGGCTACTGCCTTGGGACCCTGGAATATAGTTTCAGGGTCTGCAAGAGGGGCCTTGTAAAGGTGGTGATGAGTGTCTGGCACCCTGTAAAATCTGTCTGGTTTGGCAGGGGCTGGAGGTAAAGAATCTGGAGCGGAGCAGACATCATTGAAAGCATCATCCACCACAGAGAGAACAGGAGGTATAGCTAAGGGCCTGTGTTGTGGAAGGTGCAGAAAAGTCCTAAGTCTTTTTCTGGAGTCTGAAAATCCTGTTGCTGCCATTGGAACTGCTCTCGATGGCATGTAAGGTTTCCCAAAGGAAAATTCTTCTGGTGGGGAAGCAGCTGGAATGGATTCTTCAGCATCAGAGTCTTCAAAATTAGAGAAAGGAGCCTCTGGCTGGTCAGTTATGTCTGATTCATCGGCTGAATCATCAGATGACACTGGCTCAGGGGCTCTGCCCTAGGTCTCTTCTCTGGGGCTGAGAGGCCCTGTCTGGGTGAGATTGAGATCCTCTAATTAATGAAATTAAATCTTCTGCCAGAGTAAGCATTTGAGAACTAGAGGAGGGCCTGGTTGAAGGGGGTTTAACAGGCACTGTTTTAGTAGTCTTGGCTGCTTTAGCCCTGGCGAAGGCCTTAATGGACATGGCTGCTGGAGGCCTAGCAGCACCACGTGCTGGGGTAGAGACATCCAAGGGAATGGTGTCTGATAAGTCAGTGGTAACCACCGTAGTGGGTATAATTTCTGAGGCCGATTCAAGAATGGTAGCAGGGGCCTCAGTTGTAGAGATAGATTCAGCTGTACTTTGATCAGTTTTCTCGGTTTCGGCCGAAACCGAGACACTCGCGGTTTGCTTAACCATGGTTTCAGCCGAAACCGCGGACCGCGAGTGTCGGTCTTTATCTTTGCGTTTTTTGGCAGATTGGGTAGTCGGAGGATCCAACGGCATAATGTACGCAAAATCAGAACCGAAAAACTGTTCAGCAAACTCCGACCGACGCCTAAGCGTTCGTCGGTTGAAAGAAGCACAGGCCGAACAGGCTGCTACGTCGTGGGCTGGGCCTAAACAAGGCAGACAATAAGAGTGGAAATCTTTATGAGGTATTTGTTTCCCACAGGTTAAACAATTATTAACTTTTTCTGACATCGGCTGAGGCAAGAAAGAGTCCCCAATGGGTACTTAGCTTTAGAAGTCTTCGAAGTAGTATTCGGTAGAAGTAATCTCTGGATCCGACCGACCGGCACTTGCGAACAGCTTCTGCTTCGGGCGCCACGCGGCAAGAAAGACTGAGGAAAATGGCGTCGGCTGATGCCTTTATACCCGAAGACCAACAGAGATGACGTCGGGTGAAGTGCGACATCAGCCGAAGCCGGACCCGGACTTTGGAATCCGGCCGACTGAAGGGCTGCCTGACGACAGGACAACCCAGTTGTTATGACTGCAGATGCATCCATGAAGGACATCTTCTCAAAAGCAAACTTCACACTTCTTAAGACTGGAGTGGTATCCTTCAAGGCCCCCGAGCCAGTGGAAACCACAACCCACGCTGCTGAAACCCTTACAAATGCCTTCTACGAGCACCTCCAGGAATGTATGGATCAAGCAATCCCTAATAAAATCAAGACCCTTTCCACCAACAAACTCTACAACAAGAGGAGAAAGCTACTACATGACAGAGCAAAATCCTTAAATGGGAAGGCATCTCTGATCAATACTAGCAAAAAACTACGATCACTCATAAAATCATCCAAGGCCAACTTTGAGAGAAAAATCGCTAATGACACAAAAGACAATCATAAAGCCTTCTTTAGCTATGTTAGAAACCTGGGTGGAAACTCCCAGATATGCTCAGAATTGGTCCAAAATGATAAAAAAAAATCACTGAACCCACAGACATTGCCAACATACTGGCAGACAGGTTCAGTGCAAATTTCTCCCCTCCCTCCCCCAAAAGGAGAAATATCTATCCCACCAGAGTCTAGCCTCCCAAACATCTCAGATGCCCAGGTGAGAGCTGCTCTCTAAAGCAAAAACACAGCATCAATGGGACCGGACAGTGTCCCGGATGTGTGCTACACGAACTCAATGAGGAACTAAACCCACACATAAGGCTGCTGTTTAATCTTAGCCTTACTACAGGATACGCTCCAAAGAATGGCGACGGCAACTGTGGTCCCACTCCACAAAGGCGGTGCTTCTACGGACCCTGAAATTACCGCCCCATAAGCTTGACGAGCCTTGTCTGCAAAGCTATGGAGAGGATCATAATGGAACTCATAAATAAAGACATTGGGGACCTACAGACACTGGATCCTACCCAATTTGGCTTTGTCAAGGGCAGATCCTGCCTCTTGAACTTGGTCGACTTTTTCAAACAGTCACTAAGGCCATTGATGAGGGTAAGGCAGTTCACACAGCCTACCTTGACCTAGCAAAAGCGTTCGACACAATACCCCACTCGGGCATCATAGAAAAGCTCACCAGCTTAGATGTAAACCCATATGTCACAAGATGGGTTGCAAACTGGCTCAAGGACAGAACACACAGGGTTAGAGTTGCTGGTGCCATGTCAGACTCTAAGCCGGTCACGAGCGGTGTCCCACAGGGCTCAGTCCTGGGCCCCCTCTTGTTCGGCATTTATTTTTCTGAAGTGTAGGCAAACATAGGGGGATTGTGGTTGACAAAATTTGCAGATGACTGCAAACTGGGCACCATAACTGACACTCCATCAGACACAGACATCCTCCAGAAAGGTCTCATAGAAATGGATAACTGGTGCCAGAGCCATGGCCTTAAGCTAAATGCCAAAAAATGTACAGTCATACCCTTTGGGAAAAATAAGGTAACCCCTAATTACCACATAGGTGGTAATCCATTAAACACGGAAGAAGTTATCAGGGACCTGGGGACCCAAGTTGACAGTAACCTCTCTTTTGACACTCACATTGCCAAAGTGGTTAGGAAGACCTTCTACATTGCCCACCTGATCATGAAGGGATTCACATCCAGATCAGGAGAGGTCATTGTACCCCTGTACTCTTCACTTATCAGACCAATGATTGAGTACAACGCCCCATTCGGAATGTACCTTACCCGACACCTGCAGCAGTTGGAAAGACCCCAAAAGTTCCTCACCAAGGGGCTCAAACATATGTCATACGATGCCCGACTGAAGCAGCTCTATTCAGTCGCATATCGTCTGCTCAGAGGTGATCTGTGCCTGACATACAAGGCCATGTCCAACCCGGAATTAATGGACATGCTCCACCTCAAAAAATCCAAATCCACCAGAGTCACGAGAGCAAGAGACTTAAACCTCAACACGGATATAAATAGGACGTGCTGGAGGGACAGATTCATCACCCAGAGACTCCCTAGACTATGGAACAGAATCCCAGTCCATGTGAGGCAGAGCCCCTCACTGACTCTGTTTAAGAGAAATCTTGACGAGTGGATGGGAGATCGTAGGTTTACCCCGGGAATCATCTCTGTATCACTGCTGGACAGAGGCACAGCAAATTAATGGGTATAGTATTCTCATCCTAAGGGGTGGTGAAAGCCACACACACTCTGGCTAGGCTTATAAATGCCCTAGGGCAGAAAGCCTAGTATGAACCCTATGAACCTATGAACCTAAGAGGCAGGAAAGGACCAATTCTTAGAAGGCCAATACCTACTAAATCTGGGAGATTGTACTTGCAGGAAACTTAACAGTTTGCATAGATTTAGCTTTTTCCTCCATCTTTATAAGTACTACTACTGCTTTGTTGCCAAACAGGCGGTCTTGGTTTAAGGGAGCATCCAGTAATTTAGCTTTAACATGATCTAGCAAAGATTGCTCCTTAAGCCAAACATGCCTTCTAAGTACAGACCCAGTGACAGCAGCCCTGCAAGATGCCTCTAATGAATCAACACCACAGTTCAGCAGAATACATTAAATCCTGTAATTCTTGATTTTCAGCACAGTCAGGAATCAACAACATTTTCCGTTTAAGCAATCCAATAATATGCTGCTGATACTTTAACATATGAAACTGGCAGTTTAAGGCCCTAATGGCCAAAGTTGCAGAAGTGTATACCTTCTTACCCAATCTGTCCAGGGCCTTGGAATCTCTAACAGAGAGGTAGGGTTTTTGGCAGTAGTAGCCTTAATGTGAAATGGTCTCAGGATCCGCAGTAGGATTCTTAAAGAGGAACTTGTGAGAGTCAGGAACTCTGTAATACCCGTCAGGTTTCCTGGGAGCTGGGGTAAAGAGTCAGGGGCCAGGCTATATTCCAAGAAGGCATCATCAACAATGTCCAGTACAGAAGGGATAGCTAGAGGCCTGTGTTGAGGTAGGAGTAAAAATTCCCTAAGCCTCTTTTTGGAGTCAAGAGTAATCCTGGCTTTCCCAGTGGAAATTCTCGCTAAGAGTATGCAAAGTTTCACCAAAAGAGAAATCCTCTGGAGGGGAAGCAGAGAGAATGGAGTCCTCTGCATCAGAATCCTTCACAGGTAGATAAGGGCAACTCCTGGTCATAAGAGAAAACAGAAATTTCAGAATCTTGATCAGAAGAATCAGAAGGAAAATCAGTTCTAGGTCTCGTAAGAGGGAGAAGGGTGGCTTCCCCTGATTAGAGTAATAAGGTCTTCAGCCATTCTTATCTTTTGTTTTTTAGGCATAGGGACCTGACCATGCGGTCTAGGCATTTGTTTTCTAGGCATGGATCGAGTTTTAGGCCTTGAAAAAGATGGCGTCAGTTTAATATGAAAGTCAGTAGGCCTGAATACACCCTCAGAAGCCAGTGCCTGCACAGTGACTCCAGACCCATCCAAGGTAGAGACATTTGCAGGTTCCACAGTCGGAGAAGCATCTTGCAGCATACTGGACTCTGAATGGGTCTCAGTAGAGGCCTGTGAATCTGAAGTATCAGGGGCTGTGAAAGTGCCTCACTGAGTACCAGCGAATTTGTGACTAGCTTAGGAGAAGCGTCGTCGGCAGCTTTGGACCTATGCGGTCTGTCTCTGTCGTTATCTTTGCGCTTTTTCAGAATGTCGGTAGTCGGGTGGCTTACCGAAGCCATTTCTGGATAATTCAACAGAGTACCAAACTATTTAGATGTGAAAATGAACCTACGAGAAATAGTTTGAGGTTTGAATAAAACACAAAACTGACAGCGAGGTATGTCATGGTCTGGGCCTAAGCAAGGAATACAGTCGTGGTCTGGGCCTAAGCAAGGAATACAGTACAAATGAAGGTCTGGGCCTAAGCAAGGAATACAGTACAAATGAAAATCTTTATGAGGTATTTGCTTTCCACAGGAAATACAGTTAACTTTTACTGACATCGATTTAGAGCAAGAAAGAGATTCCCCAACGGGGTACTTAGCTTAGTTGAAGACTTCGGATCTGAAACACGTAAACGAAAATTTCAGGTGTCGGCCGACTGGCACTTGCAAACTGCTCCTGCTTCGGGCACCACACGGCAAGGAAGACTGATGTAATGGCATCAGCTGCATGCTTTATACCCCTGACTACCTAATGTCATGGAAGACGAGACAGTAACCGACTCAGGACCCAAGACTTTGATAATCAGGCCGACTGAAGGCTACATGCAATCATAACAGTGAAACACGAAGTACATCAGCAGAAGGTTCAGGCCTCGGATTTTTGGTTTTCCACCTAGTAACTGATGCTACCTCAAGCCCAGAGGATCCTTTCATTGGGCTTTTAGCTAGCAACTTTATGCAATGGTTTTCCAAGTAAATGGCCAAGGAGGAAAGTCTACTACTTAGGATCTTGGGCACAAAGGCCTGGCAAATGGGACAGGATTTGTTGTCATGGGTAGGCCCTAAGCCAAACAAACACTGGAGATGGGTATCTTAATGTGGAATTTATTTTCCACACTGGCATTTACCTTTTTTGGATGACATAAACCCTAACACAAAACAGTAGCAAAAGAAAAGTACAGTTTTGTACCTACCATAAATGTAGATGTCCGATAGGAATGCATCTGCAGTCCTTACAAATGGGTTGTCCTGTCGTCAGGCAGCCCTTCGGTCGGCCGGATTCCAAAGTCTGGGTCTGGCCTCGGCTGGTGTCGTACTTCACCCGACGTCATAGCTGCAGTTATTCGGGTATAAAGGCATCAGCCAACGCCATTTTCCTCAGTGTTTCTTGCCCCAGATGCCAGGTGCCCTCTTGGAAGGCTAAATTTGGATAAAAGCCAATGATTCCAAATAGTAGAGAGCAAACACAAAAAAAAAAAAAGCATGTATGTACATATATACAAACAAATACACCATAATAGATTCCCACAGCTAGCTATAAGAAGGGCAAATACCCTAGGAGCACCACAGAGGGGAAGGCGGGTGGGTAATCCTGACTGCAGATGCATTCCTATCGGACATCTACATTTATGGTAGGTACAAAACTGTACTATGTCCTTCAAGGATGCATCTGCAGTCCTTAGAAATGGGTAGAATACCATAGCCAAACTGGGGGAGGTGGACAAATAAAGTTATGGTGTAGTTAGGATCCCTTGCAAAACAGCAGTGGCAAAGCCCGCTCGGGATCTTGAGTATAAAGGTAAATTATAATGCTTGGCAAATGTATGCACGGAGCTCCAAGTAGCAGCTTCTAAAATGTCCTTGGTAGCCACTCCTCGTAAGAAGGTTGTGGCTGTTGCCCTTGTAGAGTGAGGCCTGATGTTCTCTGGAGTTTTCTTTCCATGGTAGGAGTAACAAAATCTAATGCAATTTCCTATCCACTTGGAGATTGTCTGTTTTGAAATTGCTTTTCCTTCCCTTCCTGTTGCATATGCTACCAGAAGCTGGTCAGTTTTCCTATTGCCTTTGGTCCTGTCCAGGTAGTAGCGTAATTGTCTATGTACATCCAAGGTATGCAGCAGTCTTTCTCCCCTGTTCTGTGGGTTAGGGAAGAATGTAGGTAGGTGGATAGCCTGATTTAAAGAAACTCTGGAAACCACCTTAGGCATAAAGGAAGGATTTGTTCTCATGGACACTCTATCTTGATGGAAGATCAGGAAGGGTTGCACTGCCATTAATGCCTGAAGTTCAGGTACCCTTCTTGCTGAAGTGATTGCCAGCAGGAAAGCAGTCTTCCATGATAAGTATTGCAATTCTGCTGTTGCTGCTGGTTCGAAAGGAGGAAGTGTCAATTTTTCTAGCACAAAGTTCAAGTCCCATGGTGGTAGTGGTGGCTTCCTAGGAGGCTTTTCATTTTTAATTCCTCTCAGAAACTGTCTGAGCAGAGGATGTGAGAAGACAGGAGGATCCAAGTCGTATTCTGCTGAAATAGCTGATGCATGAATCTTAATGGAGGAATAGGACAGGCCTGTGTGGAAGAGCTCTGCCAAGTATTCCAGAATGTTGGCTATGTTTACCAGTGACACATCATCTCCTTTTGCAGTAGTCCAAATGAGATATCTTTTCCATTTTGCTGAATAATTTTTTCTTGTTGAGGGTCTGCGAGCCTCAAGGATAATGTCTTTAACCCTTTGGGATAAATTTGGGTTAATTGGTCTTATGCAATGTTCCAGGCAGTCAGCTGCAGAGTTTTCAGGTTTGGATGCAGATTGTTGTAGTTGTTCTGTGTTAACAGCAAGGGAACCAGGGGAAGTGGCCATATTTGTTCCCGAGACATGCTCCTCAGTAATGGGTACCAATGCTGCCTTGGCCAGTCTGGAGCTATCAGAATGATCCTTGGACGGTCCTCTTTGATCTTCAATAGCACTTTGTGCATCAAAGGAAGTGGTGGGAATGCATATGCTGTCAGGTTTTTCCAACTGAAGGATAGGAGTCCACCTTCCAAGCAAGTGGGTGGTACGTCCTTGTGCAGAATTTCTTTAGTTGGTGATTGCGTGGGGATGCAAATAAGTCTATTTCTGGGAGTCCCCATTTTCTTGTAATGGTTTTGAAGATGTCCGGATGCAGCATCCATTCGTGGGCATCCGTGGTAGTCCTGCTTAAAATGTCTGCTAGGATGTTTTCTTTTCCTGCTACAAAAATTGCTTTTAACTGAATGTTGTAGCTCAGGGCCACATTCCAGAGATCCAGTGCCATCCGGCAGAGAGGATACGAATGTGTGCCTCCCTGTTTGTTGATGTACCACATAACTGTGGTGTTGTCTGTCCTTATCATCAATAGACCTTGTTGAAGGAATGGTCTGAATGCCTGAATTGCCAGTTTTACTGCCAGCACTTCCTTTAGGTTTATGTGTAGGTGCAGCTGGTTTTGAGACCATAAGCCTTGTATGCACTTGTCCAGCATGTGTGCCCCCCCAACCGAGGTCTGAGGCGTCTGTTGTGATGGTTTGGCTTGGTTGAGTACTGTGAAAGGGCAATCCTGTGTTTGTTTGACAAGCCTGAGCACACCATAGGAATTCTTGCTTCAGGCATGGAATAATGGGAATCTGGGTTTCTAAGCTGTGCCTGTGTTGAGACCATAAATTCCTTAGGTACCACTGTAGTTTTCTCATATGCAGTCTGGCATGAGGAACCAATATTATGCAGGATGCCATGAAGCCCAAGGCTTGCAGTACTTTTCTTGCTGTCAGATGGTTCTGCTTTGTTAAGGCCAAGAAGTAGAGAGGTAGCTGCTCCTGTTTTTCTACTGTTAGGAATGCCATTTAACTTGATGTGTCCAACTCTGCACCCAAAAAGGTTATTCTCTGGGATGGTATCAGTCTTGACTTTTTTAGATTGACTGTGTATCCCAGGGCTTGTAGCAGATAAATGACCCTTTGCAAATCTTCTGCTAGCTTGCTTTTGTTGTCCGCTTGTATCAGGCAGTCGTCCAGGTATGGGTAGATTTGGATTCCCTGAAGCCTGCAATGAGCAATTACTGATGCCAGGCATTTCGTGAACACTCTGGGCGCAGTAGATAAGCCAAAGGGCAATGCTGAGAATTGATAATGCTCTGATCCTGCAAGAAATCTGAGGTATCTTCTGCAGTTTGGTCGTATGGGGACGTGCAGGTATGCCTCCTTGAGATCTAGAGTCACCAGCCAAGACTCCTTGCCCAGCATGGGAAGAAGCTGCTGTAGGGTCAGCATTTTGAATTTTGGAACAATGAGGAATGTGTTTAAAGCGGACAAGTCGAGAATAGGTCTCCATTTGCCTTCTTTTCTTGGTACCAGGAAGAGTCTGGAGTAAAATCCCTTTCCTTGCTCCATAGATGGTACCTTTTCTACAGCTCTCATCCTCAATAATTGGGATATTTGTTTCAGTGCTTCTGTATTTTGATTTGCAGGTAGGTTTGGCATTCCTCTCTTCCCTGGTAGAGTATGGAAGTGAAACCTGTAACCTTGGTCTATTATCTGTAAAATCCACTTGTCTCTTGTGATGTAATGCCAGTTTGTTGTAAATAAGGCTAGCTTTCCGCCTAAGGGTGCTTGCAGTTGTTCCCTGGTAGGCGGTGCCAGAGCCAAGTCATTGTGATTGACCTGTAGTTGTGGTGGTGGCTGTGTCTGTGGCTGTGCCTTGCTGGTTGTTGCCCTGCCACTGACGTCCTCTGTAGGCACCCCAGATTGGTTTCTGCCTCTTGAATGCCTATTCCTGCCTCTCTGTGTTCTGGAGGAGTCTGGAAAGGACCAATTCTTGGAGGGCCAATTCCTGCTAAACCTTGGAGGTTGGACCTGTAAGAAATCTTTTACTGTTTGAACAGATTTTGCCTTTTCTTCCATCTTCTTCAGCACTTGTTGTGCAGGAGAGCCAAACAAATTAATCTTATCCATAGGAGCATCTAATAGTTTTGATTTGACATGGTCTGGTAAGGCCTGTTCTTTTAGCCATGTATGCCTTCTGATGACTGCCAGTCGTGGCTGATCTAAAGGAAGCCTCCAGTGCATCATAGCCGCATTTTAGGGAATGGTTACTGACTTGACCATTTCCTGCACATATTTTTTGTCTACTGTTTCATCTGAGGACACTTTTTTGGTTAACTGATCTAGCAAAAATTCTTGATACTGCATCATGTGAAATTGACAGTTCAAGGCCCTAGCTGAAAGAGTAGCAGAAGTGTAAACTTTTTTACCCCATCTCTCTAAGGATCTGGATTCCCTTTCAGAGGGGAGGGGGTTTTTGGCAGAGGTGGCTGCTACAGCCTTAGGTCCTTGGGAGATAGTCTCTGGAAGGGGAGCCTTATACAAGTGATAATGTGTGTCCGGGACCCTGTAGTATCTATCGGGCTTAACAGGGGCCGGAGGCAGAGAATCAGGAGCAGTACAAGCATCATTAAATGCATCATCTACAACAGAAAGAGCTGGAGGTATGGCTAAAGGCCTATGTTGTGGTAAATGCAGAAAAGTTCTAAGCCTTTTTCTGGAATCTGAAAAATCCTGGCCCTGCCACTGAAATTGTTCCCTCATAGCATGCAGGGTTTCCCCAAAGGAAAATTCCTCAGGCGGAGAGGCAGAAGGAATGGACTCTTCACCATCAGAGTCTTCGTAAGGTGAGTATGGGGCCTCTGGAGGGTCTGTATCATTTGAGTCATCAGAGGAATCATCTGTAGACACTGGCTCAGGGGGCTCTGCTCTAGGCCTCTTCTCTGGAGGCGGGTGAGAGGCCCTGTCTGGTTGAGGTTGGGATCCTCGGATTAAAGAAATGAGATCCTCTGCTAAACTAAGCATTTGTGAACTGGAGCTAGGTCTGTGAGAGGGGGGCTTAGCAGGCACAGATTTAGTAGTTTTAGCTGCTTTAGCCCTGGCAAAGGCCTTAATGGACATGGCTGCAGGTGGCCTAGCAGCTCCACGTGCAGGGGTTGAAATATCCAAAGGAATAGTGTCTGATAATTCCTGAGAAACTGTAACAGTAGGTGGAATATCAGAAGCCGATTCCACGAGGTTGGAAGAGGCCTCGGCAGAAGGAAAGTTTTCGGCTGGAGGAGGAACCGCTTGCTCGGTTTCAGCCGAAACCGAGACACTCGTGGTTTGCTTAACCGCGGTTTCGGCCGAAACCGCAGACCGCGAGTGTCGGTCCTTTTCCTTGCGTTTTTTAGATATTTGCGAAGTCGGAGGATCCGACGGCATAATATAAGCAAAATCGGAGCCGAAAAACTCCTCAGCAAACTCCGACCGACGTCTAAGCGTCTGCCGGTTAAAAGAAGCACAGGCTAGACAAGCTGCGACGTCGTGGTCTGGGCCTAGACAAGGTAAGCAGTTAAGAGTGGAAATCTTTATGAGGTATTTGTTTCCCACAAGTTAAACAGTTATTCACTTTTTCTGACATCGGCTGAGGCAAGAAAGAGTCCCCAACGGGTACTTAGCTTTTAGAAGTCTTCAAGTAGTATTCGGTAGTAGTAATCTCTGGTTCTGACCGACCGGCACTTGCGAACAGCTTCTGCTTGGCGCCACGGCAAGAAAGACTGGGGAAAATGGCGTCGGCTGATGCCTTTATACCCGAATAACTGCAGCTATGACGTCGGGTGAAGTGCGACACCAGCCGAGGCCAGACCCAGACTTTGGAATCCGGCCGACCGAAGGGCTGCCTGACGACAGGACAACCCATTTGTAAGGACTGCAGATGCATCCTTGAAGGACATCAAGAATTCCCCAGTGTGGGACTTATCTGGGAAAATCGCTGGAACACAGCTAATGACTTGGTGAGCAGATTAATGCCAGAAGGTGGCATTTGGACTGGCAACAGAGAAGTTCTGAGGTTGGTGTGTGCATATGTCGCTTTTATGACCAACGTACAATAGCAGTCTACATGCGATGTACCACACACCCTAAAGTAGTGAAAGACTTTTGTATATTTGCAGACATCGGGTTGCTTACGACGGAGAACTCATTTAAAGAATACTGCAACAGATGAATAGCAGGACATCCTGTGTGACTGAGAACTGCAAGAAGAAATCTGCAATTCATGTGACACACCTGGCTTGTCAATCATTTTTTTACTCAATGTAGCATGTTGTATCTTTAACAGTCCATATTACTGTAACAAAAAGGATGACTCCCTGCAGACTACGTTTTTGTGTATACATTCTCATTATCTTGTCTCAGATTTTACACACAACTAGAAAGCAAAATGCCCAAGGATGCTCCTTTATAAGGATACAACATATATATATATATATATATATATATATATATATATATATATATATATATATACACACACATATATACACACACACACATATATATATGGGTCTACTTGAAAACACAGACACGCCAAACACCGACAAGAACACCGAGACCGGAAGATCGACAACTGAGATGACCAACAGTTTAAAAGCCTGACGCTGAGAACACAGACATGTTAAGGTAAGTGTGCGATAGTGACAAACTTTAGGGTTAGGGGCGGGTTAAGTGAGTTGGGGTTAGGGCACGAGTTAGATGAGTGTGCGATAGTGACTGATCTTAGGGTTAGGGTTTGGGTTAAGGTTAGTGCACAGATAGTTGTGTAGGTAAGCTTTAGTGTAGGTTTGTAAGGTTTTTGGTGTGCTTGTGTTGTGTGTGTGTTTTTCGGAAAAAGTATTTGTTTTGTTTTGTTGATGGTCGGGATTGTGAAGTTTCGTGATTTTAAACTGTCGGTCATCTCAGTTGTCGATCTTCCGGTCTCGGTGTTCAAGTCGCTGGTGTTTTGGCATGTCGGTGTTTTCAAGTAGACCCATATATATATATATATATATATATATATATATATATATATATATATATATAACATTTATGCTGGTAACAATGACATATTCCACAGCCTTCACTTCAAGTTTTTAGCCATCAACACCAACACTACATAAGGATAATTGTCAAGATTTCCCCCTGTATAAAAATCTGCTGAATAACGTGCCCCAGAAGATATTTCATCACACTCCAAATAATACTGTAAAACAAAAAGCAAACAGACAAAAAAAAGCATTCCTCAGGTGTACCAGCCAACTAATCACCCCATTTCCTCATTCTCCGTATTCTTTTTTGATTGACTACACAAATGAGCATTTCTCATGGGTGGACCTTGCTTACCTTGTACAAAAAGGCTACCAAGGGCTACTTACATTTGTCTGTACAGTTCCTAAAGGCATAAGCTCAGGAGACCCAAATAAAAGTCTCTGTTTTAAGTGCTACAAAAGACTCTTACATAACTTATAAGCACAAATGTACCATGGCTCGCTGCACAAATGCATATTTACAGTGCAAACTTCAGGACTGCTGACCACAACAGTCTTAATAAAGCAACTAAAAATGAACCACTTAAAGTACTATATTAAGAAACCAAATTCTACAATGATACTCACAGACAGCTTGAAGGTTTGCTGTACAATGGGCCTTAGCGAAGGTTATGTTTCTCACTTCTGCGAGTGAGGTAACCCCTCAGTAGATCATTACAAACTCCAGAAGGAAATCTGAAACTTGGGCATGCAATTATCAGTTCATCTTATACATTCCTTAACATGAGTGGGCAGATGTTGTGTCATCACCTCTCCCTTCAGCAAGAGCCTCTAATTAAACTTCAGCTATCTGAATTAGTCAGGTGTTTATCCCCTCTGTGCCACAGAACTGGCAATTTCTTTTACGTAACACAAGAACCAGTAAATTACACAAAACCTGCTTAGTTGAGCAAAAAGATGCTAGCAAATTACGTATTCCTTACCCATCAATTATTAAATTTTCGTAAGGTGCTTTTTTATCACAGACTGGACATGTCCAAGTTGGCTTCTTTTCATTCATCTGGAGGTACAGAGCAGCATCAAAGCACTGAAGGTGAGTACAAGTTATTGCTCGACAAGGAACCGTAAGCCTCATTTTACCAAGCTGCAGAAAGAAAAAAGAAAGTACTCTAACATTCTGAAGATGTAAAATTAGCCCACTGTGGGACATAAGACCAAACAGCCTAAGTCTACTTCAAATCTATTACAAGACTGTGTAATATTCCTAAAAAAAACTTCATTTCTTCCACAGATGGCCTCTGTGCAATAAATTTAATTACATATTTCACAGTTTTCCCACCTTAGTGAGTTACATTTGTTTTTCATTCACTGTCTCTCTGTTCAGTGAAATTAACAGTAAATCCAAAGAAGGATGACTCTGAATCACTGACCCCAGCACCTACGACAAGAAGCACATCTGCAGTGAAGTAAATTTTGGGGACAAAAAAATGGGTCCTGAAATAAAACCTACTGTGGATAAAATCACGCTCTAGTATAAATTATTGTACATGTGGGACCACTGTCCTGGATGGCTGTCACCTTAAACTGGCTAAAGCATTCGACACTACAGACCAAGCATAAATAAAGCTATAATTCTTTGGGATCTCAATCGTGGTTGTACATAACCAGTAAAGAGCAAGAGGACTGTTATCCCCACGATTTCCTCTCACCAATGGAGTCCTCTCAAAGCTCTCTCCTAATGCCATTCCTTTTAGACACCTTTTTTCTCAAATGTCAAAAATGACCCGATAGGTGAAGTTCTGCAAACGTTCGCAATATTGTTCACTTTCTTCAGATGCTACGGTTAAACTATGGTACAGTTTGACATGCAAGACAAAATTGTTAAAAGTGGTGGTGTTCTGGTCATTTACATAGTAGCATCACCAAGTACAGTTGTGTACACTTATCATAAATGTAGATGTTCGAATGTATTCACTGCTGCAGTCATCACACTTGGGTTATCTGCCTGCAGGTAGTCCTCAGTCGGCCCGAATACCAGAGTCTTGGGAATTCTGCATTGGATGCTGTTGCTTCTTCCATGACGTCAGGGGTATAAAACATGCAGCCGACAACATTACATCAGTTTTTCTTGCCCCAGATGTCAGGAGCCCCCATAATAGGAAGCAATTACATGGTGTGGAACACCTCCAGTAAAAAGCAAATGCCACAGAAATAAGATATGGCCAAAAAGAGTAAAGGTAGAAAGCATAGAGAAGTCGGGGGCTGGAGGGAGGGTAACCAGGACTGCAACAGGGAATACACTCGAACATCTACATTTATGGTAAGTGTACACAACTGTACTATGTTCTTAGTGTTTCACTGTTGCAGTCAACACACACGGGTTGATTCCCAAAGCTGAGGAAGGGTAGAGGCAATCAAGAAGTGTTAGGGCTGGCTAGCAGGCCTTGTAAGACTGCTGTAGCAAATCCAGCTCTGGATTTAATCCAGCTCTGGATTTAGAAAAGATCGGTAAGTGGTAATGCCTGGTTAAGGTGTGTACTGAACTCAAGGTTGCAGCTTCCAGGATGTCCCTGGTAGGGACACCCCTGAGAAATGCTGTAGAGGTTGAGGCAGCCCTAGTGGTATGGGTTCTGATCCCCTGTCGGTAGGGTTTCCATGGTATTTGTAGCAGAAATGGATGCAGTGTGCTATCCATTTGTAGATGGTTTGCTTTGAAATGGCCTTGCCTTCTGCCCCTGTAGCAAAGCTAACAGCTGGTCAGATATTCTGAAAGGTTTAGTCCTGTCAAGGCAGAATCTAAGCTGTCTGTGCACATCCAAGGAGTGCAGGATCCTTTCCCCTTTATTCTGAGGATTAGGAAAAAAAGCCTGCTAAATGGATGGATTGGTTTAAAGCCACACTGGATACCATCTTGGGCATAAATAATGGGTTAGCCCTGAGGGAAACCCTGTCCGCATGGAAGAAAATGAAAGGTTCCACAGCCATAAGGGCCTGTAACTCCAACACTCTTCTTGCTGAAATGATGGCTGGAAGTAAGGCTGTTTTCCAAGAGAGGAATTTTAACTCTGCTGTAGCAGCAGGCTCAAAAGGGGGGACAGTGAGCTTCTCTAGTACAAAGTTAAGGTTCCAGGGAGGAGTGGGAGCTCTCCTCGGGGGTCTTAATTGTTGACTCCTCTCAGGAACTGTTTGACCAGAGGGTGAGAGAAGAGGGGTGGCTCAGTATTGTAATGAGCTGAGATGAAAGAGGCATGAATCTTTATTGATGAGAATGATAGGCCTTTGTGGAGCAGCTCTGCTAGATAATCTAGGATTTGAGGTACAGTGGGCACGGCTGTGTCCTTTCCCTGAGACTGGCTCCAAGAACAGTATCTTTTCCACTTTTCTGAATAGGATTTCCTAGTACTAGGCCCTCCTGGCCTCAATGATGACATCCAGCACCTGTTTGCTGAGGGCTGCTGGTGATGTTATTCAGGGAATAAGCCAGGCTGCAAGGTTCAGGGTTTGCAGGTGAGGATGCAAAATCTGGCCCTCCTGCTGGGACAACAGAGAGGGGGTCTGATGCAGGTGCCAGGGTGGCACTGTTGTCAGCCTGCGTAAAAGTGGGTACCAGTTCATGTGTGGCCAGTCTGGTGCAATAAGGATTGTCCTTGGCCTGTCCTGTTTGATCTAGTAGTACTTTCGAGAGGAGGGGCAGAGGGGGAAAGGCATAGATTGAGAGGTTTTCCCATGTAAAAGAAAGGCATCCACTTTCCATGCTTGGCTGTGGGGAGTTCTGGTGCAAAATTTGCTCAATTGATGTGGTTTTGGGGGCAAGTAAAGAGGTCCACCTCTGGTGTCCCCCACCTGTGGATAAGAAGCTTTAATGAGTTGGGTTCCAGTTTCCACTCATGTGGGTCCATTAGATTTCTGCTTAAGTCATCAAGTGAATTTTGTTTGCCTGGCAGGAACTGAGCTTGCAGATGCACTTGGTTGCTCAAGGCTGTGTTCCACAGGGCCATGGCTAACTGCAGAGCGGGTAAGAATGAGTTCCCCCCTGCTTGTTTATGTACCACATAACTGTGGTGTTGTCTGTCTTTATCAAGAGTTGTCATGGAAGGATAAGGTATTTGAAGGCTGTCAGTGCATTCCGTACAGCTAAAATTTCTTTTTGATTGATATGCAGGCACATTTGCGCTGGGCTCCATTTGCCTTGAATGCATTTGCCTGCCATGTGACCCCCCTTCCCCATGCATAGTCTGATGAGTCTGTTTTAGGGTTTGGGCAGAGGGGGGTTTGAGTGAAAGGGAGTCCTTGTTGTGGTTGCAGGATAAACTGCACACCAAAGGAACTCTGCCCTTAAGCAAGGAATGACAGGAATCACTGTTTCCAGGTCCTGAGAATGTTGACACCAGAGACTTTTTAAGTACCACTGAAGTTTCCTCATATGCAGTCTTGCATATGGAATTAGAATAATGCACAAAGCCATGAACCCTAGGGCTTGCAGCATTTTTCTTGCAGATAGCTGGGATTGGGTGGCCAGTAGTTAATTTGTCAGATAAACCTGCTTTGCTGGAGTGAGGAATGCCATCTGGGAAGTTGTGTTCAAGCTTGCTCCCAGGAATACAATTTTTTGGTAGGGTGCCAGATGTGATTTCTTTTCGTTGATGGTATAACCCAGGGAAGTTAGGAGTCTCTTTACAAATGTCAGATGCTGAATGTAGCAATTCCTGACTGTCCGTCTGAATCAGGCAATCATCCAAGTATGGGTAAATTTGAATGTTTCACTGCCTGCAGTATGCAATAGCTGGAGCCAGGCACTTTGTGAATACCCTGGACGCAGTATATAAGCCAAAGGGAAGTGCAGAGAAAGTACAGTTTTGTACCTACCATAAATGTAGATGTCCAAACTGGATAGCATCTGCAGTCATAACAACAGGGTTGTCCTGTCGTCAGGCAGCCCTTCGGTCGGCCGGATTCCAAAGTCCGGGTCCGGCTTCGGCTGATGTCGCACTTCACCCGACGTCATCTCTGCTGGTCTTCGGGTATAAAGGCATCAGCCGACGCCATTTTCTTCAGTGTTTCTTGCCCCAGATGCCAGTTGCCCTCTTGGAAGGCTAAATTTTGGGTAAAAATGCCAATGTTTCCCAAAGGATAGAAGGCAAACACAAATAATAAGCATGTATGTACATATATACAAACAAATACACCATAAGAGACTCCCCACCAGCTAGCTATTAGGAGGGTAAATACCCTAGGAGTACCACAGAGGGAAGGAGGGAGGTAATCCTGACTGCAGATGCTATCCAGTTCGGACATCTACATTTATGGTAGGTACAAAACTGTACTATGTCCTTCATGGATGCATCTGCAGTCATAACAACTGGGTAGAATACCATAGCCAACTAGGGAGGAGGAAGAATAGATTATGGTGTGGTTAGGATCCCTTGCAGTACAGCAGTGGCAAACCCTGCTCGGGATCTGGAATACAGAGGTAAATTATAATGCTTGGCAAATGTCCTTGGTTGCCACTCCTCGTAAGAAGGCTGTGGTAGTGGCTGTTGCTCTTGTAGAATGAGGTCGTATGTTCTGTGGAATTGGTTTTCCATGGAAGGAGTAACAGAATCGTATGCAATTTCCTATCCATTTGGAGATTGTCTGTTTGGAAATTGCTTTTCCTTCCCTTCCTGTTGCATAGGCTACAAAAAGCTGGTCAGTTTTTCTGTTACTTTTTGTTCTGTCCAGGTAGTAGCGTAGCTGTCTGTGTACATCCAAGGTATGCAGCATTCTTTCCCTCTGTTTTGTGGGTTGGGAAGAAGGTAGGTAGGTGGATTGCCTGGTTTAGGGACACTCTGGATACCACCTTAAGCATAAATGTAGGATTAGTCCTCATGGACACTCTGTCTTGGTGGAAGATTAGGAAGGGTTGTACTGCCATTAGGGCCTGAAGTTCAGAAACCCTCCTTGCTGAGGTTATTGCCAGTAGGAAAGCAGTTTTCCATGAAAGATGCTGTAGGTCTGCTGTTGCTGCTGGTTCAAAAGGTGCGAGTGTCAACTTTTCTAGCACAAAGTTCAAATCCCAAGCTGGCAGTGGTGGTTTCCTAGGAGGTTTTACATTCTTGATCCCTCTGAGGAACTGCCTGAGTAGAGGATGTGAGAAGACAGGTGGATCAAAGCTGTATTCTGCTGAAATAGCTGATGCATGTATCTTGATGGAGGAATAGGACAGGCCTGTATGTAGTAGCTCTGCCAAGTACTCCAGAATGTTAGCCATATCTATATTGACACATCCTTCCCTCTTTCAGCACTCCAAATGACAAACCTTTTCCATTTCCTGCATAGTTCCTTCTTGTTGAAGGCCTGCGGGCTTCAAGGATAATGTCTTTAACCCTTTGGGAGAGATCTGGAATAGTTGCTGCTATGTGATGTGCCATGCAGTCAGCTGCAACGTTTTAGGTTTGGATACATCATGCGGTAGTTCTTCTGAGTTAACGTCCAAGGCATCAGGGTATTGACCACATTTTGTCCCGAGACATGCTCCTCAGCAATGGGTACCAGTGTTGTCTTGGCCAGTTTGGAGCTATCAGGATTATCCTTGGACGTTCCTCCTTGATTTTTAGTAATACCTTGTGTATCAAGGGAAGAGGTGGGAATGCATATGCTGTCAGGCCTTTCCAGCTGAAGGAGAGCGAATCCACTTTCGATGCAAGTGGATGGAATGTCCTTGTGCAGAATATTTTGAGCTGGTGGTTGAGAGGGGAAGCGAATAGATCTATCTGTGGCATTCCCCATTTCTTTGCGATGGTCTTGAAGATGTCCGGGTGTAGCATCCATTCGTGAGCATCCGAGGTGGTTCTGCTTAACATGTCTGCTAGAGTGTTCTCCTTTCCCGGTACAAACATTGCCTGTAACTGGATGTTGTAGCTGAGTGCCAGGTTCCAAAGGTCCAAAGTCATTCTGCATAGGGGTATGAATGAGTGCCTCCCTGTTTGTTGATGTACCACATGACTGTGGTGTTGTCTGTCCTTATCATCAAATGGCCTTCTTTGAGAAATGGTCTGAATTTTGGATTGCCAGTTTTACTGCCAGCATTTCTTTTAGGTTGATGTGCAGGTGAAGTTGGTCCTGTCCACAATCCTTGCACGCATTTGTCCAGCATGTGAGCCCCCCATCCTAGGTCTGAGGCGTCTGTTGTGATGGTTTAGCTTGCTTGATATTTGTGAAAGGGTAAGCCTGGGTTTGACTGGCATGCTTGAGCCCACCATAGGAACTCCTGTTTTAGGCATGGAATTAGTGGAATTTCTGCTTCTAGGCTGTGCCTGTGTTGGGACCATAAATTCTTTAGGTACCACTGTAGTTTTCTCATATGCAGTCTGGCATGTGGAACCAAGATTATGCATGATGCCATGAAGCCCAAGGCCTGCAGAACTTTTCTTGCTGTTAGCTTGCTGTGGTTTGTTAGTGCCAAGAAGTAAAGAGGAGATCTTTTTGTTTTTCTGCAGTTAGGAATGCCATTTGTTTTACTGTGTCCAATTCCGCCCAAGAATGTCCTTGTTTGGGATGGAATCAGCCTTGATTTTTGCAAATTGACTGTGTATCCCAGTGCTTGTAGCAAGTAAATGACCCTTTGTAAATCTGTTGTCAGCTTGCTGTTGTTGTCCCCTTGTAGCAGGCAGTCGTCCAGGTATGGATAAATTTGGATTCCCTGTAGTCTGCAGTGGCGATTACTGATGCCAGGCATTTTGTGAATACTCTGGGCAGTAGATAAGCCAAAGGGCAATGCTGAGAATTGATAGTGCTCTGATCCTGCAAGAAATCTGAGGTATCTTCTGCAAATTGGTCGAATGGGGACGTGCAGGTATGCCTCCTTGAGATCTAGAGTTACCAGCCAACACTCCTTGCCCAGCATGGGAAGAAGTTGCTGTAGGGTCAGCATCTTAAATTTTGGGACAATGATGTATGTGTTTAAGGTGGACAGATCGAGAATAGGTCTCCAACTTTTTTCCTTTCTTGGAACTAGGAATAGTCTGGAGTAGAATCCTTTGCCTTGTTCTGTTATTGGTACTCTTTCCACAGCTCTCATCTTTGTTAATTGCATTATCTGCTGTAGAGCTTCTGTTTTTTGATTTGGAGGTAGGTTTGGCATTCCTCTTGACTGGTATAGTGTGGAAGTGGAACCGGTAACCTTGGTCTATGGTTTGCAAAATCCACTTGTCTTTTGTGATATAGTGCCAGTTCTTTGAAAATAAGGTTAATTTTCCGCCTAAGGGTGCTGCTATTTGTTCCCTGGTAGGCGGAGTTAGAATCAAGTCACTGTGATTGCCCTGTAGTAGTGGTAGTGGCTGTGCCTGTGGCTCTGTTATTACCTTGCCACTGTCGTCCTCTGTAGGCACCCCCTCTGGATTGATTTCTGCCTCTGGAACGTCTATTCCTGCCCCTTTGGGATCTTGTGGAGTCAGGAAAGGACCAATTTTTGGCAGGCCAGTTCCTGCTGAACCTTGGGGGCTGAACCTGCAAGAAATCTTTAACCGTTTGTACAGATTTTGCCTTTTCTTCCATTTTCTTCATTACCTGCTGGGCAGGTGTACCAAACAAACTGGTCTTATCCATAGGAGCATCTAATAACTTAGCTTTAACATGATCCGGTAAAACTTGTTCCTTCAGCCATGCATGTCTTCTTATCACTGTGCCAGTCATGGCTGATCTAAATGAAGCCTCCAGTGCATCATAGCCACATTTTAAGGAATGGTTACTAACCTGTTGTATGTTATTTACCATTTCTAATAGATTTTTCTTATCTATAGAGTCATCAGAGGATAGCTTTTAGTTAACTGATCAAGCATAAACTCTTGGTATTGTATCATGTGAAACTGACAGTTTAAAGCTCTAGCTGAGAGAGTAGCAGAGGTGTAAACCTTTTTGCCCCATCTGTCTAAAGACCTGGCTTCCCTTTCAGAAGGAATAGGGTTTTTGCTGTTGTTGAGGCTACTGCGTTAGGGCCCTGGGATATAGTTTCGGGTCTGCAAGAGGGGCCTTGTATAGGTGATGATGAGTGTCTGGCACCCTGTAAAATCTATCTGGTTTGGCAGGTGCTGGAGGTAAAGAATCTGGTGCAGTGCAAACATCATTAAATGCATCGTCCACAACCGAGAGGACAGGAGGTATAGCTAAGGGCCTGTGTTGTGGTAGGTGCAGAAAAGTCCTAAGTCTTTTTCTGGAGTCTGAAAAATCCTGTTCCTGCCATTGGAATGTTCTCTCATGGCATGTAAGGTTTCCCCAAAGGAGAATTCTTCTGGTGGGGAAGCAGCTGGAATGGATTCTTCAGCATCTGAGTCCTCAAAATTGGAGAAAGGAGCCTCTGGCTGGTCTGTAATATCTGAGTCTTCCGTGAGAATCATCAGAGGACACAGGCTCAGGGGCTCTGCTCTAGGTCTCTTTTCTGGGGCTGAGAGGCCCTGTCTGGGTGAGATTGAGATCTCCTAATTAAGGATATTAAATCTTCTGCCAGAGTAAGCATTTGTGAACTAGAAGTGGGCCTGGTTGAGGGGGGTTTAACAGGCACTGACTTAGTAGATTTGGCTGCTTTAGCCCTGGCAAAGGCCTTAATAGACATGGCTGCAGGAGGCCTAGCAGCACCACGTGCTGGGGTAGAGACATCCAAAGGGATGGTGTCTGATAAGTCACTAGTAACCACTGTAGTAGGTAAAATTTCTGAGGCCGATTCATGTAAGGTAACCGGAACCTCAGTAGTAGTCATTGATTCGGCTGTACTCTGATCAGTTTTCTCGGTTTCGCCCGAAACCGAGACACTCGCGGTTTGCTTAACCATGGTTTCGGCCGAAACCGCGGACCGCGAGTGTCGGTCTTTTTCTTTGCGTTTTTTAATAATTTGGGTAGTCGGAGGATCCGACGGCATAATGTACGCAAATTCAAAACTGTTCAGCAAACTCCGACCGACGTCTAAGCGTTCGTCGGTTGAAAGAAGCACAGGCCGAACAGGCTGCTACGTCGTGGTCTGGGCCTAAACAAGGCAAACAGTAAGAGTGGAAATCTTTATGAGGTATTTGTTTCCCACAAGTTAAACAGTTATTGACTTTTTCTGACATCGGCTGAGGCAAGAAAGAGTCCCCAACGGGGTACTTAGCTTTTAGAAGTCTTCGAAGGAGTATTCGGTAGTAGTAATCTCTGGATCTGACCGACCGGCACTTGCGAACAGCTTCTGCTTCGGGCGCCACGCGGCAAGAAAGACTGGGGAAAATGGCGTCGGCTGATGCCTTTATACCCGAAGACCAGCAGAGATGACGTCGGGTGAAGTGCGACATCAGCCGAAGCCGGACCCGGACTTTGGAATCCGGCCGACCGAAGGGCTGCCTGACGACAGGACAACCCTGTTGTTATGACTGCAGATGCATCCGTGAAGGACATCTGGTAGTGCATAGAGCCTGCCCTGAAATGTAGATATTTCCTGCAAGATTCCCTTATGGGAATGTGCAGATAAGCTTCTTTTAAGTCTAGGGTTACCAGCCAGGAGTCCTTGGCTAGCATAGGAAGCAGCTGTTGGAGTGTAAGCATTTTGAACTTTGGTACCACCAGGAAGGTGTTGAGAATTGACAGATCCAGAATAGGGCGCCAAGAGTTCTCTTTTCTGGGCACCAAAAACAGTCTGGAGTAGAAACCCTGCCCCCTTTACTCTGTTGGAACAGGGTGAATAACCCTGATACTGAGAAAAGAAAGTACTTGCTTTTGGGCCTCTGTCCACTGGTTTGGAGGAAGATCTGGCAATCTGCTTGGGGTTGGCAGTGAGTGGAAGTAGAATCTGTATCCCTGGGATACAATGTTTAAGACCTATTGGTCCTGGGTAATGTATTCAGAGTTTTTTGCATGCCGGGCAAGTTTTCCTCCTAGGGATGCAGGTACTTGGGCATGGCTGGGAAGGATGAAGGACAAGTCATTGTGAACTTTTTCCATAAGAGGGAGGCTTACCACTCCCTGTTTTTGAGGTGGGAGCACTCCATTGTTTAGATCTGTTCATACCCCGAGACTGTAGTCTTTGTGGTCTGCTGCCCCTGGGTTTGGACTGAGAAGGCCTGGGAGGGAGTGGAAAAGACCAGTTTTTTGGACGCCAACACCTACTGAATCTAGGAGGCTGTACCTGTAAGAAATCTAACAGTTTGCATAGATTTAGCTTTTTCCTCCATCTTTTTAAGAACTTTTTCTGCTTTTGTGCCAAACAAATATTCTTGGTTTAATGGAGCATCTAGAAATTTTGCTTTGACATGGTCTGGCAGGATTTGCTGCTTCAGACAAGCATGCCTTCTCAGAACAGACCCAGTGACAGCAGCCCTGCAAGATGCTTCTAAGGCATCAAAACCACACTGCAAAGTATGTTTACCAGCTTGGTCTGCAGAGTGCATTTGTTGTTGTGTCTTTCGGCTTTTCCCGGTTAAGGGTCGCCACAGCGGAACTCCGGTCCGCTAATGATTGGCAGTAGATTTTTACATGCCGAGTTGCCGGCCCTGACGCACAACCTTCAACGAAGGTACGCCCATTCACGCATGTCTCCACACAGAAGACGCTCTAGCTGAGAATTGAAAATACAGTTTTGTACCTACCATAAATGTAGATGTCCAATAGATATGCAACTGCAGTCCTGACATATGGGTTGTCCTGCCTCAGGCAGCCCCTCGGTCGGCCGGATTCCAAAGTCCGGGTCCGGCGTCGGCTGATGTCGCCTCTTCCCCGACGTCAGAGCGGCTGGGGTATAAAAGCATCAGCCGACGCCATCTTCTTCAGTCTTTCTTGCCCCAGATGCAGGTGCCCTCCAAGGAAGGCTAAATTTAGAGAATGCATAAAATTCCAGACATGCACAATAGTAATAAACAGATACACCATAAAAGCTATCCCCAGCTAAGTTGGAAAAGAGGTAGTGGACCCAAAATGGTAAATTACAGAGGAGTAGGAGGGAGGGTAAACCTGACTGCAGTTGCATATCTATCGGACATCTACATTTATGGTAGGTACAAAACTGTACAATGTCCTTCAAGAATGCAACTGCAGTCCTGACATATGGGTTGAATACCATAGCCAAGCTGGGGGTGGTAGGATCTAAGAAAAAGATGGTGTAGCTAAAAATGCCCTGCAGGACTGCTGAAGCAAAGCCTGCTCGGGATCTGGAGTATAAAGGCAGGTTGTAGTGTTTAGAAAATGTATGCACGGAGCTCCATGTAGCAGCTTCTAGAATGTCCGTTGTAGACACCCCTCTTAGAAAGGCTGTGGATGTGGCTATAGCTCTGGTGGAGTATGGCCTGATATTGGCTGGCACACCTTTTCCATGGAAAGAGTAACAGAATCTGATGCAGTGTCCAATCCATTTTGAAATTGTTTGTTTGGAAATTGTCTTTCCTTGCACTCCAGCAGCGTAAGCTACAAATAGTTGGTCAGACTTTCTGTTGGCCTTTGTTCTGTCCAAGTAGTAGCATAATTGTCTGTGCATGTCCAAAGTGTGCAGCAGCTTTTCTCCTTTATTTTGAGGATTGGGAAAGAAAGTAGGCAGGTGAATTGCTTGTTTTAGAGACACCCTGGATATCACTTTTGGCATGAATGAAGGATTGGTTCTTAAAGAAACTCTGTCCTGATGAAAAATGAGGAATGGAGGTACTGCCATGAGGGCCTGTATCTCCGAGACTCTTCTTGCTGAGGTAACTGCCAACAGGAAAACTGTTTTCCAGGAGAGAAATTGCATTTCTGAAGATGCTGCTGGCTCAAAAGGAGGAAGAGTTAATTTTTCCAAGACGAAGTTGAGGTCCCATGCTGGCACTGGTGGTTTCCTGGGAGGTTTGATATTCTTTATCCCTCTTAGAAACTGTCTTAGCAAAGGATGTGAAAACACAGGTGGATCACAGTTGTATTTTGCTGAGATTGCTGAAGCGTGTATTTTTATGGAAGAATATGAAAGGCCACTATGAAGCATTTCTGCCAAGTATTCTAGTATCTGTTGCATGCTTATTACTGATACATCCTGACCCTTGTTGGCATTCCAGGTGATGAATCTCTTCCATTTGGCTGAATAAGTTTTTCTGGTGGAAGGTCTGCATGCTTCCAGTAAGATCTCTTGAACTTTTTTGGAGAGAGAGGTATGGGTAGAAGTCATGGAACCCTCCAAGCTGTCAGCTGCAATGTTTGCAGGTTGGGATGAACAGTCCTGTAATTGTGCTGAGTTAGAAGCAGAGGCCATTGAAGCAGGGGCCACGGCTTGGTGCGAGATATGCTCCTTAGTAATGGATACCAGTGCTGCCTTGGCCAGTCTGGAGCTATCAAAATACCTTTCGGTTGCTCTGCTTTGATCTTCAGTAACACCTTGGTCATTAATGGTAGAGGTGGGAATGCATAGATTTGTCAGAGAATTCCAGCTGAAGGAGAGAGCATCCATTCTCCAGGCTTGAGGATGGTGTGTCCTCGAACAGAACTTCTTCAGATGATGACTGAGGTGAGAGGCAAAGAGATCTATGTCCGGCCTTCCCCATGCATGAGTTATTTGTGAAAAAATGTCTGGATGCAGCATCCATTCGTGCGGGTCCAAAATGTTTCTGCTTAGACTGCCCGCCAGAACATTGTCCTTGCCTGGAACAAACTGGGATTGCAACTGTAAGTTCAGTTTCAGGGCCTTTTCCCAAAGAGTCTTTGTTAGTCTGCAGAGGGGGTGAGAATGAGTGCCTCTCTGTTTGTTTATGTACCACATGACAGTGGTGTTGTCTGTCTTTATTAGCAGATGACCTTGCTGAAGAAATTTTCCGAAGGCCTCGATTGCATGAATCACTGCCAACATCTCTTTTTGATTTATGTGCAGATGCATATCCTGGGGAGCCCATTGCCCTTGCATGCATCTGCCCTCCATGTGCGCCCCCCATCCATGATCTGAGGCGTCTGTTGTAATGGTTTGACTTGCTTGAGGTTTGTTGAAAGACATGCCTTTGTTTAATTGACTTGCTTGTGCCCACCACAAAAATTCCTTTTGAAGACATGGAATGAGTGTTATAATTTCTTCTAAGTTGTGGCTGTGTTGAGACCATAAACCTTTTAGGTACCATTGTAGTTTTCTCATGTGTAGTCTTGCCAGTGGAATCAGAAGAATGCAAGATGCCATGAAACCCAGGGCCTGCAGGATTTTCCTTGCAGTCATCTGGGTGAGCTTTGCTAGGCTTTTGAAGTAATCTGGTAATTGTTCTTGTTTTTCTTCTGTGAGGAAAGCCATTTGTGAGTTTGTGTCCAGTTTGGCTCCTAGAAAAATTATTTGTTGGGATGGCAGTAGTCTTGATTTTTGAATGTTGACTGTGTATCCCAAAGCCTGTAGTAAGTGTATGACATAGTCCAAGTTTCTTATCAAGGCTTGCTTGCTGTCTGCTTGTATAAGGCAGTCGTCCAGGTAAGGGTATATTTGTATCCCCTGGAGTCTGCAATGTGCAATTACTGATGCCAGGCATTTCGTGAATACTCTGGGCACAGTAGATAAGCCAAACGGCAATGCTGAGAATTGATAATGCTCTGACCCTGCAAGAAATCTGAGGTATCTTCTGCAACTGTGTCTGACTGGGACATGCAGCTATGCCTCCTTAAGGTCCAGAGTAACCAGCCAAGACCCCTTGCCCAGCATGGGAAGAAGTTGCTGTAACGTCAGCATTTTGAATTTTGGCACAATGAGAAAAGTGTTTAGAGCGGACAAGTCCAGTATAGGTCTCCATTGCTTTTCTTTTCTTGGAACAAGGAACAGTCTTGAGTAGAATCCCTGGCCTTGTTCCTGAGGAGGAACCTTTTCTATTGCTTTGATCTGTAACAGGTTTGAAACTTGTATGAGTGCCTCTGCCCTTTGATTTTGTGGCAGGTTTGGCATGCCTTGTCTTGTTGGTAAGGTATGGAAGTGGAACCTGTAACCTTTGTCTATTATGTCCAGAATACATTTGTCCTTTGTTAAAACATGCCAATTCTTTGAAAATAAGGATAATTTTCCGCCTAAAGGTGCTTCTCTTTGAGACTTGGTCGGCGGTGTCAAAGCCAAGTCATTGTGATTGTCCCTGTGGAGCAGTAGAAGTCCCTGCGCCACTTCTCTGATTAGTTGGTTGCCATTGGCGGCCCCTGTAGGAGCCTCGGTATTGCCCTCTACCTCGAGCACGCCTGTTTTTTCCATTTTGGAACTTGTCAGTGTCTGGAAAGGACCAATTCTTTAAAGGCCAATTCCTGCTGAACCTCGGTGGCTGAACCTGGAGGAAATCTTTGACTGTTTGTACTGATTTAGCCTTTTCCTCAATAGATTTCAACACATCCTGTGCATTAGCACCAAATAGCTTCTGTTTTTCCAGAGGTGCATCTAGGAGCTTTACTTTAACATGATCTGGCAATGCCTGTTCTTTCAACCAAGCATGTCTACATGACGCCCCTGTCATAGCTGCCCTACATGAAGCTTCCAATGCATCATAACCACACTGAAGAAAATGACTGCTAACCTGCTGAGTATTATGAACCAAATCCTGCAAGGCCTTTCTATCTAAAGGCTCAGGAGAGGCTAACTTTTCTGCAAATCATCCATCAAGAAATCCTGATACTGAAACATATGAAAAGACAGTTAAGTGCCCTCATGGCAAGGGTGGTTGAGGTATAAACTTTTTTGCCCCATCTCTCCAAGGACCTAGATTCCCTGTCTGCGGGCAAAGGGTTTTTGGCCGTGGAGGTGGCCACTCCTTTGGGTCCCTGAGAAATAGTTTCTAGATCCACAGAGTGGGCCTTAAAGAGATGCTTATGAGTTTCAGGAACCCTGTAATATCTGTCTGGCTTGACAGGAGCAGGAGGGAGAGAATCAGGGGAAGCACTGGAGTCTGAGTACACATCATCCAATACATCTAACACTGGTGGAATAGCTAAAGGCCTGTGCTGGGGTAACTTAAGGAAAGTACGTAGCCTTTTCCTGGAGTCAGAGAAATCCTGGCCCTGCCACTGAAATGCTCTCTTATGGAGTGGAGAATTTCCCCGAAAGAAATATCCTCTGGAGGAGAGGCAGAGGGAATGGATTCATCAGCATCAGAATCCTCGTAGGCCTGGAAGGATTCTTCCTGGGAATCTGAATGGTCTGAGTCCCCAGAGGCTTCATCTGAGGAAAGGGTATCTGTCTGCTCAACCCTAGGCCTTTAATCTGCAGGCACCTGAGAACCTCTGTCTGGATGTGCCTGAGAACCTCTGATTAAAGAAATTAGATCTGCAGCTAAAGTCATGATCTGTTTATCAGAAGTGGAACCCTGGGAAAAGGCTTTAGGAAGGTGAGGCTTAGCCTGGCTGGCAGCCTTAGCACGTGTGTAGGCCTTGATGGACATAGAGACCGGAGGCCTAGCTGCCCCACGTGCTGGAGTAACTTTATCCACTGGTATGGTGTCAGGTAAATCCTGGGCTTCGTTTCAGTAGGAAAATCAACAACCGGCACCGGGGTAACCTCCAGGACTGAAGTGTGCGGTAAAGCGGTGTCGTCGGTCTGGAGCGGTTGAATTACCGCCTCTGAAGAGACCGATGCACTCGCGGTAGGCTTTGGCGTGGCGTCTGTGGAAGTCGCGGGCCGAGAATGTCGGTCCCGGTCCTTCCGGTTTTTGGAAATATGTGTTGTCGGTTGTTCCGACAGCATGATATAGGAGAAATCTTCCCCAAAAAAGTCTTCAGCAAATTCTGCCCGGCGCCTGAGTGCGCGCTTATTGAAGCAAGCACAGGCAGCACAGGCCGAGACGTCATGGTCTGGGCCCAGGCAGGGAAGGCAGTAAGAATGGAAGTCCTTATGAGGTATTTGTTTACCACAAGACAAACAGTTATTAACTTTTGCAGTTTTATCTGACATCGGCTGAGGCAAGAAAAGGTTCCCCAACGGGGTACTTAGCTTTTTGATGACTTCGGTAACTGAAAAAACACAGGAGCTGGCCGACCGGCACTTGCGAACTGTTTCTGCTTCGGGCACTGCGCGGCAAGAAAGACTGAAGAAGATGGCGTCGGCTGATGCTTTTATACCCCAGCCGCTCTGACGTCGGGGAAGAGGCGACATCAGCCGACGCCGGACCCAGACTTTGGAATCCGGCCGACCGAGGGGCTGCCTGAGGCAGGACAACCCATATGTCAGGACTGCAGTTGCATTCTTGAAGGACATCAGGACAACATCTTACTATGAGGCGACAACGCTACCGCAGCACCACCACCGCAGTTGGTCTGCAGAGTGCATTAACTCCTGTAAATCTTTATTTTCTGCATAATCAGGAATCAACAACATTTTTCATTTAATTAATTCCATAATATGCTGCTGGTACTTCAACATGTGAAACTGGCAATTTAAAGCCTTGATGGCAAGACTTGCAGACGTATATACCTTCTTACCCCATCTGTCTAAAGTCCTAAAATCCCTGTCCGAAGGGGTAGGGTTTTTGGCTGAAGTAGCCTTAATACCTTTAGTTCCCTGGGAAATGGTATCTGGGTCCGCAGTAGGATTTTTAAAGAGAAATTTGTGAGAGTCAGGTACTCTGTAGTACCGGTCAGACTTTCTAGGAGCTGGAGGTAAATTATCAGGGGTAAGACTTGATTCCATGAAGACATCATCTACAATATCCAGGACAGAGGGTATAGTTAGAGGCCTGTGCTAAGGCAAGTCTAAAAATTCCCAGAGTCTCTTTTTGGACTGAGGGTAGTCCTGGCATTCCCAGCGGAAATGCTCTCTTAGGGTATGCAAGGTTTCACCAAAAGAAAAGTCCTCTAGAGGGGAGGCAGAGGGAATGGAATCCTCTGCATCTGTATCCTCATAGGTGGATAAGTATGTCCTGGTAATCAGAGGGGTCAGAGTGATCGGACTTCATGGTCTGTAGAATCAGAAGGAAAATCAATTCTTTGGTCTTTTAGAGGGGGAAGGCTGGCTTCCCCTAATTAAAGTAACAAGGTCTTCAGCCATTCTAAGCATTTGTTTCTGAGGCATAGGAGCTCAAGAATGCGCTTTGGTCGTCGGTTTCCTAGGCATACTGCAAACTCTGAACCTGAGAAATTTGGTAGTTTGAGTCAAGAACGAAGTAGTCTGTTTAATACGAACATCAGAAGGTCTGAATACACCCTCAGAAGCCGGTGCCTGCACAGCGGCTCTGGACCCATCCAAGGTAGAGACATCCGCAGGTTCCATAGTCGAAGAAGCATCTCGCGGCATACTGGACTCCAAATGGGTCTCAGTAGAGGCCTGCGAATTTGTAGAAGCGGGTCTCAGGGGCTATGAAAACGCCTCACTGAGTACTGGCGGACTGGCGGCTAGCTTAACGGAAGTGTCAAAGGCAGTTTTGGACCTATGCGGCCTCTGTCTTTATCCTTACGTTTTTTCGGAAGATCGGTAGTCGGATGGCTTAACGAAGCCATTTCAGAATACAGAGAACAAGAGCAAAAGAACTCAGCAACAAAGATAGCCCGACGACTAATAGTTTGGGCGTTGAACAAGGCACAAAACTGAAAGCGGGGAACGTCATGGTCTGGGCCTAAACAGGTGACGCAGTAAAAATGAAAATCTCTGTGAGGTATTTTTTTCTTTCCACGGGCAAGACAATTCTTAACTTTTTCTATCATCGGTTAAAGCAAGAAAAATGGATCCCCAATGGGGTACATAGCTTTAGAAGACTTCAGGTTTGAAACTTGAAAAATGAAAATTTCAGGTAGCGGCCAATCGGCACTTGCAAACTGCTTCTGCTTCAAACTCCAGCGTGGCAAAAAAAGCTGATGTAGTGACGTCAGCTGTATGTTTTACATTTCCCTGACGAACTGACGTCATGGAAAAAGCAACAGCATCTGACGCAGAAATCCCAAGACTCTGATAGCCAGGCCGACTGAGGGCTACCTGCAGGCAGATAACCCAAGTGTGATGACTGCAACAGTGAAACACGAAGAACATCTGAAAAAGAAAGTACAGTTGTGTACACTTACCATAAATGTAGATGTTCGAGTGTATTCACTGTTGCAGTCATTACATTTGAGTAATTTGCTGGCAGGTTGCCCTAAGTCTTGGGTCCTGCGTCGGTTGCTGTCCCTTCTTCCATGACGTCAGGTCGTCAGGGGTATAAAACTTGCAGCCGATGCCATTTTATCAGTTTTTCTTGCCCCAGATGTCAGGTGCCCCCCTAATGGGGAGCAAATAAAATTAAAAACACAAAAATATACCTCCAAACAAAAGCAACCACACCAAAAAGGCTTTTAAGAATAGTAAAAGAAATAAGAGTTATCAGCCAGAGAAAAGTAGGGGGCTGACGGGAGGGTAACCAGGACTGCAACAGTGAATACACTCAAATATCTACATTTATGGTAAGTGTACACAACTGTACTATGTTCTTCGTGTTTCACTGTTGCAGTCATTACATTTGGGTAGATTTCCAAAGCTATGGTTGGGAGGAGGAGTTCATAGAGCATTAGGGCCAGCTATAAGGCCCTGCAAGACAGCAGTGGCAAAGTCACCTCTGGATTTAGAGAAAATCGGTAAATGATAACACTTGGTGAAAGTATGTACAGAACTCCAGGTAGCAGCTTCTAGAATATCCCTGGTAGGAACCCCTCTCAGAAAGGCTGCAGAAGTAGATGCAGCTTTGGTGGAGTGAGATCTGATCCTCTGGGGGATAGGTTTTCCATGGTGGTTATAACAGAAATAAATGCAATGGCTTATCCATTTAGAAATGGTTTGTTTTGAAATAGCCTTTCCCTCTGCCCCTGCAGCAAATGCTACCAGCAATTGTTCAGATTTTCTTCGAGATTTAGTCCTGTCCAAGTAGAATCTAAGTTGTCTGTGCACATCCAAGGAATGCAGAATCCATTCCCCTTTGTTCTGTGGAGTGGGAAAGAAGGTTGGCAAATGAATGGACTGATTAAGAGCCACACTGGAAACCACCTTGGGCATGAAGGATGGATTGGTCCTCCGAGATACTCTGTCCGCATGAAAGATGATGAAAGGATCCACTGCCATAAGGGCCTGTAATTCAGATATCCTTCTAGCTGAAGTGATTGCTAAAAGGAAGGCTGTTTTCCAAGAAAGAAATGTTTAAGTCTGCAGTAGCAGCTGGCTCGAAGGGAGGTAGAGTGAGCTTCTCCAAAACAAAGTTAAGGTCCCAGGCAGGGGTAGGAGCTCTACTGGGTGGTCTCAAGTTTTTTGCCCCTCTGAGATACTGCTTGAGCAGGGGATGAGAGAAGAGGGGTGGTTCTGTGTTATAGTGAGCTGAAATAGCTGAAGCGTGGAATTTAATAGAGGAAAAAAGACAGGCTCTTGTGAATCATCTCAGTTAAGTATTGCAAAATCTGAGGTAAATTGGGTGCTGCTGTGCTCATTCCTAAAGATTGGTTCCAGGCACAGAGTCTTTTCCATTTGTCAGCCTCAGAATTTCTAGTATTAGGTGTTCTTGCCTCCAAGATGACATCCATCACAGGTTTGCTGAGGGATGATAAGGGTGAATTTAAGTGATTAGCCAGGCTGCAAGGTTCAATGTTGGAAGCTGAGGGTGCAGAATTTGGTTCTCTTGCTGAGACAGCAGGGAAGGGGTCTGAGGCAGGTGCCATGGAGATATTTCCGACACACTGCGCAGGAGTGGGTACCAGTGTTGGTGCGGCCAGTCTGGAGCAATTGAAATCATTCTTGGTTTGTCCTGTTTGACTTTTAGCAGAACTTTGGAGAGCAGAGGCAGAGGGGGAAAGGCGTAGACTGATAGGTTTTTCCAGCTGAAGGACAGAGCATCCACTTTTCCAGGCTTCTTTGTGAGGAGTCCTTGTGTAAAACTTGTTCAAATGGCAGTTTTGGGGGGAGGCAAATAGATCTATGTCTGGGCTCCCCCATTTGCTTGTCAACATGTTGAAAATCCGTGGTTCCAGTTCCCACTTGTGTGGGTCCATAAGTTTTCTACTTAGTCAGTCTGCCAGTGTATTAAATTTTCCTGGCAGGAATTGAGCTTGTAGGTGCACTTGGAAGCTCAAGGCTGTGCTCTACAATGTCATGGCTAGTCTGCGGAGGGGGGTAGGAATGTGTACCCCCCTGCTTGTTTATGTACCACATAACTGTGGTGTTGTCCGTCTTTGCCATTAGTTGTCCTGGAAGAATGTAGTTCTTGAAGGCTGTCAGAGCATTCTGTACAGCTAACATTTCTTTTTGATTGATATGTAGGTGCATTTGATTTGGGCTCCATTTGCCCTGAATGGACTTTCCTGCCAAGTGAGCTCCTCTGCCCACCATAGGAACTTCAGGCATAGGGCAAGGTATGATAGGAATCATTGTTTCTAGGCTGTGACAATGTTGACTCCATAGACTTTTTAAGTGCCACTGTAGTTTCGTCATATGCAGTCTTGCATATGGAATTAGAAGAATGCAGGAGGCCATGAACCCCAAGGCTTGCGGTACTTGTCTTGCAGATATAGCAGTGTTTTTGTGGCCACTTGTTTGAAGTAAGTTACCAAATAAATTTGCTTCTCTGGCATGAGGAAAGCCATCTGGGCAGTTGTATTCAAGCTTGCACCCAGGAATGTAATCTGTTGAGAGGGTACCAGTTGTGATTTCTTTTTGTTTATGGTGTACCCTAGACAAGTTAGAACTCTTTTTACAAACGCCAGATGATTTAGAAGTATGGCCTGGTTTTCTGCCTGAATTAGACAATCGTCCAGGTATGGATATATCTGAATATTTCTCTGCCTGCAAAATGCAATAACTGGAGCCAGGCACTTTGTGAATACCATGGGCGCAGTAGACAAGCCCAAGGGCAGTGCAGAGAACTGATAATGCAAGTAGCCTGCTTTGAAGCGTAGGTATCGTCTGCAAGATTCCCTGATTGAGATGTGCAGGCATGCTTCTTTTAAATCTAGAGTTGCCAACCAGGCATCTTTGCCTAGCATAGGAAGTAACTGGTGAAGAGTCAGCATCTTGAATTTTGGAATGTCCAGAAAGGTGTTTAAAGTAGACAGGTCCAGAATTGGAAGCCATGATTTGTTTTTTCTGGGTACCAGGAAAAGCCTGGAATAGAAACCTTGTCCCTTTTCCTGTTCTGGTACCGGTTGGATAGCCCCCATGTTTAAGAGGGAAAGTACTTGTTTTTGAGCCTCTGCCCACTGATTTGGGGCAGGTTTTGGCCACCCGTTTGGTGTTGGCAACGTGTGGAAATGAAATATGTATCCTTGGGACACTATTTTTAAAACCCATTTGTCCTGGGTTATGAGTTCCCAGTTTTTGCATGAAGAGCAATCTTTCTCCCCAAAGGGGCGGCTAAAAGGTAAGTGCTTGGTAATTTTAAAGGAAAGTCATTGAGACTGTTTACCATAGGGGGGTGTCTTGTTTTTTCCAGATTTGGAAGTGGAGGTCCCCCACTGCTTACTTCTGAGAGTCCCCTGGGACTGAAGCCTGGTGCTTTTGGTGTGTCTGGGTTTGGCTTGAGAGGGTCTGGAAGGAACTGGAAAGGACCAATTCTTAGTAGGCCAGTGCCTACTAAATCTTGGAGGTTGCACTTGTAAGAAATCTTTTACAGTTTGCATAGATTTAGCTTTATCGTCCATCTTTTTTAAAACTTCTTCAGCCTTATTGCCAAACAGGCGGTCCTGATTTAAAGGAGCATCCAACAATTTTGCTTTAACATGATCAGGCAGAGATTGCTCCTTAAGCCAAGCATGCCTTCTAAGCACAGAGCCAGTAACAGCAGCCCTGCAAGAGGCCTCTAAAGAATCAAAACCACATTGCAAAGTATGTTTTCCAACTTGTTCAGCAGAATGCAATACATCCTGTAAATCTTTATTTTCCACACAGTCAGAAATCAACATAATTTTCTGTTTAAGCAGTCCAATAATATGCTGCTGATATTTTAACATAAGAAATTGGCAGTTTAAAGCCCTGATTGCCAAGGTTGCAGAAGTATAAACCTTTTTAACCCAGCTATTCAGCGCTCTGGAGTCTCTATAAGAAGGGGTAGGATTTTTAGCAGTAGAAGCCTTAATGCCCTCAGGCCCCTGAGAAATGGTTTCAGGATCTGCAACAGGATTTTTGAAAAGGAACTTGTGGGACTCAGGAACCCTGTAGTATCCGTCAGGTTTACTAGGAGCTGGAGGGAGGGGATCAGGGGCCATACTGGATTCCGAAAACACATCAACAATGTCTAGTACAGGAGGTATAGCCAAAGGCCTATGCTGAGGTAGAAGAAGAAAATCCCATAGCCTCTTTTTTGAATCAGAAAATTCCTGACTTTCCCAGTGAAAATGCTCCCATAAGGTTTGTAAAGTTTCCCCAAAAGAGAAGTCCTCGGGGGGGGTTGCAGAGGGAATGGAATCCTCTGCATCAGAATCCTCATAAGTAGGCATGGACAAATCCAGGTCATTAGAAGAATCAGAAGAAACAGAGTCCTGATCAGAAGATTCAGAGTTAAGCTCAGCCCTTGGCCTCTTAAAAGGGGGGGGGGTGTTGACTACCCTGATTAGAGTAATTAGATCTTCAGCCATTTTGATCATCTGTTTTTTAGGCATAGGGGCCTGAACATGTGGCCTGGGCGTTGTTTTTTTAGACATAGATCGAGATTTAGGCCTTAGTATTGAAGGTGGAGTCAGTTTAATATGCAAGTCTGTAGGCCTGAATACACCCCTCATAAGCCGATGCCTGCACAGCGGCTCCAGAACCATCCAAGGTAGAGATATCTGTGGGTACCATAGTTGAAGTATCTCGCGGCATACCGGACTCCGAATGGGTCTCAGTAGAGGCCTGCAAATCAGAAGTAGCGGGTATCAGGGGCTGCGAAAGCACCTGAGTACCGTCGAACTGGCGACTGGTGTAGGAGAAGCGTCGTCGGCAGTTTTGGACTTCGATGACCTGTCTCTGTTTTTATCTTTGCGTTTTTTCGAAATCCTGGTAGTTGGGTGGCTAACTGACGTCATTTCTAAATAATTAAACCGAGAACCGAAATATTTAGAGGCAAAAATGTACCAACGACGGATAGTGCGCTGATTAAATAAAGCATAAAACCGACAGTAAGGTACGTCGTGGTCAGGGCCTGGGCAAGGAATACATTACAAATGAAAATCTTTATGAGGTATTTGCTTTCCACAAGTAATGCAATTATTAACAATTACTGACAGCAGTAAGGAGCAAGAAAAAGTTTCCCCAACGGGGTACTTAGCTTTAAGTTGAAGACTTCTGTTCTGAAACTCGAAAACGAATATATTTCAGGAGTCGGCCGACCGGCACTTGCAAACTGTTTCTGCTTTGGGCACCGCACGGCAAGAAAGACTGAAAATGGCGTCAGCTGCATGTTTTATACCCCTGACCTCCTCATGTCATGGAAGAAGGGACAGCAACCGACGCAGGACTCAAGATTTTGTTAATCAGGCCGCCTGAGGGCAACCTGCCAGCAGATTACCCAAATGTAATGACTGCAACAGTGAAACACGAAGAACATCCAATGCTGCTTTGGCCAATAGGGAGTCACCAGCAAGATTTTTGGCTTGTCCCTCTGGATTTTTAGGAGGGCTGTCTCAATGAGTGGGAAGGGAGGGAATACAAAGGAACAGTTCCTTCCATGAGACGGAGAAGCCATCCACTCTCCAGGCTAATGGGGAGGGATCCCTAAAGCAGAATAACTGCAACTGTCTGTTCTGGGGGGAGGCAAGCAGATCTATTTGTAGTGTGCCCCACTGGTGGACAATGTCTAAGAGCACATCTCTGTGCATCATACAGTCGTGAAGCAGAGAGAAGGATCTGCTGAGGGCATACACCCGATGGTTGTCCTGGGACGGAATATAGGCTGCCTGCAGTGTGATGTTGTGCTGAGAGGCTAGCTCCCATGCCTGCATTGCTAGCCTGCAGAGTAGGCAAGACCTGGTCCCCCCTCCTGTTTGTTCATGTACCACATCACAGCAGTACTGTCTATGAAGATCTGGAGGGGACCTTGCTGCATTAGAGGGAGGAAGGTCTTTAGGGCTAGATGGAGCACAGTCATCTCCCTTATGTTGATGTTTTTTCTGGAGGGAGGGCTCCCATTGGGCCTGCACCTGCACCTTGAGGTCATTCACAGTTGCTCCCCACCCTAGATCGGAAGCATTTGTGTGCATGCATTGCACTGGGTTGGTAGGCTGCAGATGTAGGCCTGGGTTCTGATGTACTTGCTGGATCCACCAACTCAATTCTGTCTTCAGGCAGGGTAGGAAGGGTACCTGAAAGTCGAGGGAGGTGGCTGTGTTGTGACCAGACATATTTTAGGTACCACTGGAGCTTCCGCATGGGCAGCCTGGCAAGGGGTAGCATAGGGATTGTAGCTGCCATGAGGGCTAGGAGATTCATGAACTGCCTGGCTGAGATGTGGGTGACCAGGAAGAGTTCACAGAAGTGGTTGACTAGGGAGGATACTTTATCCTGAGGAAGGAAAGCCCACATCAAGTCGGTTCTTATCCTGCAGCCCAGGAATGTTTTGACTTGAGCTGGGGGCAAGGGATGATCTTGCCAGGTTGAGGGTAAACCTCAAGCACTGGAGCAGGGACATAGTGAATAGCAAGTGATTCTTGAGAATGCCTTCCTCTTTGGCTAGGATGAGGAGATTGTCTAGGTAGGGGTATACTGAATGCCTTTTGTTCTGCAGTAGGCTTCTGCTGGGGCTAGGCACTTTGTGAAGACCCTTGGTGCAGAAGATAAACCAAAGAGCAAGGCAGTAAACTGATAGTGTGAAGAGGGTCCAGCAAAACACAAACACTTTCTGTAGTCTGGATGGATGGGTATGTGGAGGTATGCCTCCAAGTCCAAAGTGGCCATGAATGCTTTGGGTGGCAATAGTAGAAGGTGGCTTTGTAGTGAGAACATTTTGAAGGAAAAAACCTTCAGAAAAAGGTTTAGAAAGGACAAATCCAGGATTGGCCTCCAATGGCCATCCTTTTTTGGCACTAGGAAGAGCCTGGAGTAGAACCCCCTCCCTTCTTGGCCTGAGGGGATGCTTTCTATGGTCTCTTGGGCGAGTAGCTCTTGGACGACCTGAGGGATTAGGTGCAGCTGGTTTTTGGGTGGGAAAGGGATGCCTTGTGGAAAGGGCCTTTCCTGCCAGGGCATGAAGCATATTTTCTTTTTCCATTACTGCTAACACCCAGTGGTCTGAAGTGACTTTTTTCCAGAAGGGCAGGCAGTGAAAGAGGTGGGAGGGAGGTGCGGCTGAGGCAGTCATGCATTATTGTTTCTGAATGGAAAGGGCTGCCTGGTAGTACGTTGAAGAGGGGCTGCCCTTGGGGAAGGTGCCTTTCTAGACCCTTTTCTGTGTCTAGAGGAGGAAGAGGTGGATGGGGTTGGGATCTTTCTGACAAAGGTGGTCTTGGCAGGGTTGTTTCTGTAAAATTTGGGGAAGGGAGAGATCAGTAAATGGTCTGAGGTCCTGACGCTCCTTGCTTTTTCCTGGAGGCTTTTGAACAGTTCAAACGACTGTTTGCCAAACAGAAATTTGTTGTGAAGTGGTGTATCTATGATCCTGGTTTTAAAGTCCTCAGGAAGGGGCTGAAGCCCGAGCAAGGAATACCTGTGCAGTACAGAGGCTGAAGCTGCAGACCTAGCAGAGGCCTCAGCCACATCACAGCTGCACTTTATAGAATGTCTGGCAACCTGTGATGCTAAAGACAAGCTTACATGCTACCTGAGATTTGCTAGGAGGGTCAGGCATGGAGGAAAGGAAGGAGGATGCCTGAGAAACCAAGTCTAAAGCATATTTGACCATGTGGGTCTGACAATTGATAGCCCTGAAAAGTGCACATTTTTCCCCCAGTCTGTCCATGACCCTGCTTGTCCTTGTCTGATGGCAGAAGGGAGGAGGAAGGTATTAGTCTGGACTGTTTTGTCAGTGGCCACTGCAATGACTGCATGATCTGCCACTGGTGGCTTAATGAGGAATTTGTGCTCATCAGGGATCTTGTAAAAGCAGTCAGGTCTTCTGTGAGCTGGGGGCTGTGATTCTGGGGTCTTTGAGATGGATGCAAATGCATCTAGGTAAGCTGGAATCACAGGGGGCTAGCAGAGGGGGCATGTGACTCCAACTGAAGTAGTTCAAAATATCTCTTTTGAACCTCGGTCATCTGAGTTGCATCCCACTTGAAATATTCCCTCACTTTGGTAATTGTTTCCCCAAAAGAAATGTCTTCAGAGGGTGAGTCGCCCTCTACAGAGTCTTCATCTGGGGAGTAGTAGTCCAAAGGGGAAGCTAATTGGGAGGTGTAGGTAAGAGATTCATCTGAGGAGGAACAGGAGGAATCTTCCTCCTGGGTGTAAGTGGGATGAATAGAAGCAGCTGAGGCTGGCCTGGGACTGAGAGCAGGCAATATTGGCAGCAGGAGAAGTTGAAGGCCTAAGAGACATAAATGCCTGAACCAAAGACTGTATAAATGTATGCCAATCTGGTCGGTCCTCAGAGGAAGAAGACAAATGTTTAGTTTTTTGCTTCCTCTTAAGAGGGGTAGACTTAGTAGAAAGACTGGGCCTAGTATCAGAAGTCTGGCCTGTAGGAGATGATTCCGATTCCTGGACCATGGGTGGGCATCCGGCAAAGCCTGGTTCACCCTCGACGTCAGCTGAAGCCAGCATCAGAAAGCCCTCCTAGGATATGCTTACCAGTGTTTCTGAGGTGGCTTCCATGATGGTAGTCGCTGAAATTGCTGGTTTTAGCAAATGTTCCTCATCCCCTAGATTGGTGGTTGGCGGAACATCCGATGATGGAGGGGCAGAAGGGATAGACCGTGCAACCGTGGCCTTCTTTTTAGGCGGCTCCGCCTCAACATCTGACTCTGGATTCATACATAGGGCTAAGCACTTTAGTCACTGGTTCTCCAGATACAGTTTTAGGGCTGCCAGAGAACTACAAAGGATTTTAGGTACAAATGACTGGCAGATGCTACAGGTGGTGTGGTCATGTTCTTGGCCCAAGCAGAACAAAGTTCATGCGAGTCCTTGTGCAGAATCTGACATCTGCACTAACATTTCCCCTTTTTAGCAGAGATCAGCTAAATAATAAGAGCAAAGTAACCAAAGCTCAAGCAAGAAAAAAGGAAATTCTCCAATGGGGTACATATCTGAAGAAGTCTTCAAGACCGTGGAGCAAAGCGACTGATCTAACATTCGACTGCGGCAGAGAAGTTCTGAGGTCTGTGCGTGCAGAAGTCACATTTAAGGCCCATGGTTTATGGCCCTGCATGTGATGTCCCATGCACCTGGCAGCAACCAGGCTTAAGCTTTTGCACAGGAGCCGGACACATTTGGGTCGCCTGAGGCAGAGGATCCCACATTAAGAACACTGCAACATGGGAACAGAAAGACATTGATTTATTATTTTCAATTTTTATGCCTGTTAAGCTGAAAAAGTGACCCGTGTGTGGCTCACCAGGCAGACAGACAACTGCATCCTTGGGAGCACTGTCCTTAACCCCACCAACACTATCTTCGCTGAAGCACTTAACATTATACATAAATGCTGCACACACAAAAATCACACTGAAAATTGCAGCATTCTGGCAGAAGACAGCCCCTACAGCAACTTTACACACCATTAATGGGCAAAAATTAATAGTCAACTAAAAAGAAAGACCATGGAGCCATTTAGCAGCTATTGTCTGCTAAGCATACAAAGTTTCCAACCTACACCTTCACTGGGGTTGAGCGCTGCAAAGTAACTGCCCCCTTTATACAGCTATTTTCAGACCAATTATACAATATCGCACCTTGTTCTGTAATCTATTCATATACCATTGAGTGCAAAATGGAAAAGGTACACACAGTTTTTACGAGAACTTTAAGCCTTCAATGCTTGTCTGAAGCAAAACACTACATCCTCCTCCTCTCTCCAGTATTTATCATCCTCCCAGAATACCTGTCCCTGGTACACAAAACATTAAAGGACCCTTCCTATTAAAAACCTTCTGGTTATAATACACCACTGGAAACCTGAACACAACAGCATACTGCATCTCAATAAAAATAAGCATCTATCATACTGTGAAATGTGATCTTTGCTCCAATACAACAAAAAGTCAGGTTATCAATTCATACCTTCAAGAATGAACTGGATGACAAAATGGGCACCTGCAAGTTCCAAAATGGGATCCAGGGCATCAAGTTCTCTGATGGCCAACAGGCCTTGACCTTACTCACCAAACCTATGAACTCATGAAATGATGGCCCAAGGATCTTGATAAGATGTTAAAAGTCATTATGACCCCTAATGTGGTTATACTGCTATTAACCTCAGTACCCTGTATACCAACCTTCTCCTTTACATGCTGCTGTTAACATCTGACCTTCCCACCCAAAAGGAAATGTAAAGGCCTCAACAGCTCAAAGTTAAATAGCAAGAGTGTTTTTCCCCAAAGGCAAAGCCTAAAAGGACAAAGAGAACTAAGCAGATATGAAGAAATGTAGCGCAATACTGTTTATTTTTTTAATGTTTATTTGTTAACTGGGAAAATCCACTAGAACCTAGTGGAAACCCTGAAGCACTGACTGGTTAACTTTCTCACAGTCACACAATAGGCATATGGAGATTTTGGCAATCAAACCTACACTACAAGCAGCAGTTAGCAGCTCATAGCCTTAATCCTCTGCCCCAATTACCAAACAAACCGCATTTTCCCAGCATGGAAGTATAGGGAAAGAATAGCCGTGTAAAATCTTACCATAACAATAGATGCCCATCTCTTCTCTGTTGCAGTATTCTTTACATGAGGGAGTTCTCAGCCGTAGGCGACCCGATGTCGGCCAGTATACAAAAATCTTTTACTACTGTAGGGTGTGTGGTATATGTTGCATGTAGGCTGCTATAGTAAGTCAGCCATAAAAGCGACACACACACTCACTGACCTCAGAACTGAATGCCCCAAGAGGGAAGGCCAGCCTACGGAAAGTAGGGTATGACCATCCAAGGTAAAGAACCAAACAACCAGGGAGAAGGAGGGAGGGATTAGAATACTGCAACAGACAACAGAAAGACATCTACCATTATGGTAAAGATTTTACAGAACTGTTCTATGCCTTTCTATTCATCTCTTGCAGTACTCTTTACATAAGGGAGAATTCATGAGGAGAGAGTGAAGGAAGAAGCAGTCAATTTCTCCAGAAAGCCATGGAGTACGGCTCTGGCAAAACCTGCCCTCGACTTAGAAATACCACCCAATTTGTAATGTTTGGTGAAGGTATGCACAGAAATCCATGTAGCAGCTTCAAGACTAGCACTAGTATTTATTCCCTTGATGAAAGCACCAGATGAAGCTACAGCCCTGCTGGAATGGGCCTTTAAAGAAGAAGCAAGGGTCTTACCATGATTTACATAAAATAAAATAGCCTCAGAAACCCAAACAGAAATTGTCTGCTGCGAAACGGGCAATACCAGAGCCCTGGGATGATAGGAAACAAAAAGCTGGTCCAATTTCCTGACAGATTTAGTCTTGCCTAAATAAAATCTAAGTTGTCTATTTACATCCAGGGTGTTTAGCACCTTCTTACTTGGATGCCCTGAAGCCTGCAATAATCAATCACAGGAGAAAGACATTTTGTAAATACACTTGGTGCAGTACAAAGTCCAAAACACAAGGCAGAGAACTGAAAATGCCAGGAAGCCACACAGAGAAACGTAAAAACTTCCAGCAGTTGGGGTAGATGGGAATGTGTAAGAATGCATCTTTGACAACATCCACTGAAAACCAAGTAGGCTTGTGGAAGAATAATGGGGAACAAGGTCTTAAGAGTTAACATATCGAAGGAGGGTACCTTAAGGACGGTGCTGAGATGAGACAGGTCCAGAATGGGTTTCCATTTCTGGGCACTAGGAACATTCAGGAGTAGAATCCTCTTCCTTTTTGGTCTTCAGGAACCTCCTGAATGATCCCTTGTCTCTGCAGGTCTAGTATTACCTCTGGAAATTAGGGTGGTAGTTCTCTTGGTGATTGAGTGATGTCCCTGAAGCAAAGTAGGGACTCCCATACCAGAAAGTATCCTTTTTGAATGATAGCGAAAAACCGTGAATCTTGAATTATTCTTTCCTAGACTGGCAGAGACAGAGAGGCGCTGGGAAACAGGAATCTAGGTAAGGTGGCTTGGGCAGTCAGAGGGAACCAGGCTCATCAGGAAAGGGTTGCTTCTGAGCCGGAGTTGCAGGGGAAGCCCTTGGCTGCTGAGGCCTCCTACCACCCTTTTTTGTTTTAGGTGGAGGAGAGTGGGAGTGTCTACATACAAAGGCAGGTTTTGCTGAATAATTTCGTTGAAATTTAAGCACTAGAGAAACAAATAAGTGTTTCAATTCCTCCAGTTCCTTACCCTTTCCCTGCAGCGATTTAAATAAGTTACCAGCTGCAGGGCCAAACAATGCAGAGTTGTCCAAATGGATATTCATAAGTTTAGATGTAATGCCTTCTGGTAATGACTGCAGTCTTAGCATCATAGCTGCATTTGATGGAGTGGTGGGCTACTTGAGAGGAGGCTCTAAGCAAGGACACAGCTAAAGTCTTATTCTCTGAATCAGGCAAATCAGAAATGACCTGAGAAAGTTGAGACAAACTCTATGGCAAATTTGGTCAATAATGGCTCTAAATACCAAGATGGCTGAAGTGTAGAAGCCCAGCCTTTCTAGGATCCTGCTGTCCTTATCTGAAGGCAGGAATAAAGTTAAAGGCAGCAACCTGGATGGTTTGTCTGAAGCCACTGAAATAACCAATGGATCTGGTAAATGACATCTGAACAGGAACTTGCAGTCCTCAGGTACCTTACAAAATCGGTCAGGTTTCTTAGGTTGGGGCCTGGGAGGCAGAAGCAAAGGCATCTTGAAATGCAGGTAACACAGGAGGAATAGCTGAAGGGATGCGGGATTCCACCTGCAGAAGATTGTAGTAACTCTTTTGTACTTCAGACACCTGAGTGCTATCCCATTTGAAATGATCTCTCATTTTGACCAGTCTCTCCAAAAGAATCTCTCATTTTGACAAGTCTCTCCAAAAGACAGTTCTTCCATGAGCGACTCAGTTCTACTGGAGTCTTCCTCTGGGGAGGTGCAATCTAAAGGGGAGAAGATCTGTGAGGAGTAGGCCACAGATTCCTCTTCTGAGGATGCCTCTTCCTTTGATGAAATCTCTTCCTTAATCCTTTTATGTGGAGAAGCAGTGTGGGGTGTTAAGGGCCATAACAGTCTTGAAAAGGCCTTGGGTGAATTGTTGCCAATCTCTTTGAGGGTCCTTTGGAGGAGACAAGTGAGCTTCTGCTTTTTAATTTGATGCAGGTCTGCCCTACATAACGTAGGAGGCCCGGACATAGGCCTACATTCAATAATACCAAACTGAATTTTCTTCTGAACAAGGTTCTGTGGTATCCCCTTAGGGTCTTCGGTTACCCCGAGCCTCGGTTCCCCCCATACATCTGGGACAGATGCCTGCTCAGCCTCTGAGGACATACCTGTGGTTGGATCCAAGGCAGCCTTAACATCGGACTTTACGTATGAACCAGAACCAGGAATCGTATGCATCCCCAGGTTCTTGTCTGCCTCAGGAGAGATGTCCATGGTAACAGGGGCAGCAGAAGGTTCAGACCTCGGCTTTTTGGCCTTCCACTTTGTAAATTACTCTACCTCAGGCCCTGAGGATCCCTCCACTGTGCTTTTAGCTAGCAACTTCAAGTGCTGGTTTTCAAAGTAAATGGAGAAGGAAAGTCAACTACTTAGGATCTTGGGCACAAAGCCATGGCAAATTAAAACGAATGATCAAACCCTTGATTTGTTGGTGTTCACCAACCAGCACAAACAATGTCACTAAAGGTATACAGATGAGAATATACAGTTGTGCAAGCAAACTTGCCATAACAGAAGTTAGACTGATCACTGCTGCAGTAGTCTTAGCTACGTGGGTGATATTCTATTTAGGATATTATAGCAGGCCTGCTTCCAAAGCTTCAGGGCACCTTCCACACTCCCAAATGGTCAGGCAGCTCAAGCTGAGATAACAGAGACAAGTTTGGGAGCGAACCCCTTCAGAGCTTTACTGCTACGGAGTACAACCCTCAAAGGAATTCAAGGATCACTGGTAAGCTTGTGTTTTCCTTTGCTGGGCAGTTAAGTTCACTTTCAGGAAAAAAAAGACACCCCTCCATTTTGTTTATGTTTTATTACTTTCCTCTTCAGAAAACTTATTTTAAAGCTAAGAGTGTTGTGTTTTAACAGACTGTTCTGAGACTTAACATACTTTTAAAATAGGTGCTCATTTTTTTCTGTCAGTTTAAAAGTGGTGTAAACTAACAAACTTTTTTTCTGTGGATAAATTGTGTTTATTCTACTTTTATGGGACTGGCATTGCTTTTAGTATGTTTTATTGTCAAAAAAGTAACTCTTGTGGACTGGTAGTGTTTACTAGCAATAGCTGCTCATCTTCCTGGGTAAGAGGCACCATTTTCAGCTTGACCATGGAAATAAGACTACTGGTCCAGTGGTCAGTCCTTCTTCCAGCCACAAAAAGAAAAAAAATAAGCAAAAGTCCTTTGCCATCACAGCAGGCTAGAAATTTGCCAAAGCTGCAGGTGGGTAACTCTGCTGTGGCCATTTGTTGTACCTCAGACCTCATCTTTTACTTCACACATCCTCTACGGCTGTTGGGAGTTGTCTCAGCGGGCAAGGGACAGCCACTGATTATAGAGAGATGAATAGAAATTAATATTCTGCAAAATATTAAAGCAATGGATAGAGAAAAGAACAGATGAAGCGATTTGTGGTGGAGTAATTATGCGGAAATAAAATACAAAAAAAAAAACTGGAGAGAGATAACAGTGGGGAAACAGACTATAAAAACTTTATAAAAATAACAGCTGTCACAGTGAGTGTTCTCAGATGGGAATGGATGACAGACTCCTTGTTCTGTGTTAATAAATCACTGTGACAGATCCAGTCCCATTTGTCCCTGGCTCTTAGCTCACAGGAGTGAGCATGCCTGGGCCAGTTAGGATGGGTGTAAAGGCCTGTCCATTTGAAGGAGAAGGTGTCCGCTCTCCATATCCCTCTTTGTTGGGTTCTTGAATAGAACTTGCTTAGCTGCCCATTTCCATAATAAGCAAAAAGGTTTACTTCTGGCTCAGCCAATTTGTGTCAGGACCAAGAAAACTTCCCTTTCTAGCAACCATTCACTGAGGTCTAGTAGAGTCCTGCTCAGAGTATCTGACCAGCTTGCTTGTACTGCCTGGTACGCAAGAGGCTATGGGGGCGATTCCTATCTGGTTAGTTGGTTGTCTGCCTGCCCCAGGTATACAGCTACTCTGCATACTGGGTACGAGCGGGTACACTCTGCTTGTTTATGTAACACATCACTGTGTTGCTTTTGCTTGTCAGTCAGTATTTGGAGGGTTCCAGGACTTAGCTTTTCTTGAAAGGCTCTTAATGTCTGGATTACTGCCACTATCTCTTAGTCTGATATGCTGACTTGTCTCATGCCTGTCCCATGTCCCTTCAACCTCTAATTTGCTCAGGTGAGCTCTCCAGACCAAGTCTGAACTGTCTGTTGTCAGGGTCTGGGTTGCTGTGGAAGTAGAAGAGCCCCTGTGTTTTTGACGACGCTGTTTTCCCACCAATGCAACACCTTTTTTAGGCAAGGGAAAGAATGGAATGGGAGTTTAAAGGGAATGTTGATGCTAAGATGAACAGGTATGTAGAAAAAGAGTTAGGTGCTTAATATAACTTGGCATCTGTGTTACCCTGTGTCATCATTCATCACAATACAGTCTAGGATCCGACATCGGATCAGAACTGGCAACCTTCAACAGATGGATCCCTCTAACCCCCAGATCAAGTTTGCCCATATAATCCTAAAGGCTACTCCTGCAAGGTAAATGGAAACCACTCCAACTTCCTCCAAGATCAAACACGGTAGGGGATGATGGCTGGGAAATGTGATGAATGATAACATACCATAACTTGCCATCTGTATTATTTTAAGTACATAACTGTTTGTCTGATGTTATCCATGTCATCATTCATCACGGGAGGGTCAGAGTCCCCAGCTGCCAATTACCCTGGGAGGCCTCAAGGAAGGACATGCCGGAGAGCAGTGGAGCCAATGGAAGCCCTGCTCCTGGAAATCAAATCCAGTTTGTAATGAGATATAAACTTGTGAGGATTAGACCACGTGGCAGCAGCACAAATGTCATCAATTGAAAACCTTGCTAAAAAGGTCAAAGAAGATGTCACAGACCTAGCAGAATGAACCTTGACATTTCCTGGAACCTCAAAGTGGTTAAGGTTGTAGACCATTGTTTATGCAGCGAAATAACCATTTAGAAACAGTGACCTTAGAAACTGGAAGGCCACATCTGTTCGAGGAAAAGGCCACAAAAAGCTCTTTTGACTTACGAAAACCTTTTGTCCTTTGCAGGCAGAACAGCAACTGCCTGTGAACATCCAAGGTACCCCTGCCCCTCTCCCGTTGGAATAGTTGGGAAAGCATACCAGAAACTGAATACCTTGACTCAAAGACGACTCAGAAGCAATCCCGGGCAAGGAGGGGTTTGTTCTAAGAGAGACTCTGTCCTTGTGAAAAATCATGCAAGGAGGAGTAATGGTGAGAGCTTGCAGTTCTGAAACCCTCCTAGCTGATGTAAAAGTGACCAGAAAAACTGTCTTCCACAACAGAAACTTGAGATCACAGGAGCCAGCAGGTTCAATGGTGCTCCAAGTTAGAGACTGCAGAACCAGCGAGGTCCCAATGATATGAAGGCTCCTTAATCGGTGGCCAGAGCAGAAAAAAACCCTTTCACGAAAGCTTTACAAATTCTAGAGGAAAAGGTAGGCTCTGAGCTCTCATAAAAGTTGGAAATCGCTGCAAACTGAAGCTTAATGGCAAAAAAATTTGCTACAGCTTGAAAAAGAGTAGTCAAGAACAAAAGTATACCTGAAATTGAAGCACAAAAGGGATCCAGATTCCTGTACCTAGCCCAGATGGAGAACCTTTTCCACTTGCTACTGTAAACCTTCCTAGTGAAAGGTTTCTAAGAGGCCAAAATGATAAGTTTAATGGGAAACACTAGCCTGGACTGTTTGATGATCACTGGAACTGGAGAAATCATGCTGTTAGATGAGGGGTCCGAAGATTCGGGAGAAGAATCCCGGATGGATGGAAGATTAGATCCTGACAAGGATCCAAGTACCCAAGGTGGGTACTTCAGACGAGACCGGATGAAAAACCACAGTTGATGAGGCCACAAAGGGGCAATGAAGGTGGGAGGTTGGCATAATGGTTAAGGTGTTTACCTTACCTACACAAAGTGCAGGGTTCGATTCTCACATGGGGTAATTGGCTATGCTTAAAATGGCCTACAAGGGCAGTTAGCCTAGTACTGATCTATGAACCTATCTATGAACCTACAAGGGATGTTCTCAGGCGATCCGCTTTCTGCAGAACCTCTGGTATTAGGGGGACAGGAGATTAAGCTTAAAGAAGATTCGGGGGGGGGCAATCGTGAACTAGAGCGTCCCTTGGTGACTCCATCGAGGGGGGATCAGGGCAAAATACCCGCTGCATTTGTGGATGGCTGGAGAGGCAAAAAGGTCATAGCACGGTTGAAAATCTGCTTTGCCACTGAAGGATTGAGTGATCACTTTTAAGGACTCAAGATAAATCTGATGAGCCTGTCTGCCAATATGTTGGAACTCCCGGGTATGTGCCCTGCAATAAGGAAGCCGCCAGAGGGCAATGCCCATTCCCACACTCTCATGTCCTCTCTGCACAACGGGTAAGAAATGTGTTGCCCCTGTTTCTTGAGGTACCAGACAACTGCCATATTGTTTGAGGTGCAATCATCTCTAGAGGAAGGCAGTCCCGGAAAGCTTGCAACGATAGAAGAACTGCTCTCATCTCTAGGATGTTTATATGCATTTTGGTCTCTATTGCAGACCAAGTGCCTTGGACAGTCTTCCCCTGAAAATACCATCCCCCCACCCCAGTAGTGAGGCATCTGTGCTCACTGTGGCTGCGGGCGGTGGGAGAGATATCGAGACTGAAGCCACCATTGGGGGTGACATCTGCATACATGTGTCAGTTTTATGATCATTGATAGGGGATGAAGCAGAGCTAACCACTGGACAAGCTAAGGTCCACTATAACACTCTCGTGGTACTTGGCTAGGGGAACAAGGTGCATGGCTGCAGCCATGGACCCGAGAGCCTGAAGGACCAGGTACAGTGAGTGGCGTGACAGATTTAAAATCTGCATGACCTTATCTCGTATCAACTGGATTCTGCGCAAGGGTAAGGCTGCAATCTCCGAAACAGAGTCTAAGTGAATTCCCATGATTTCCAACTTTTGAGTGCGAGTCAGACTGGATTTTACAAGGTTGACAGTTATCCCCAACTGATGGAAAAGGGAGAGAATATAATGTACCGCTTGCATCAGTTGATGCCTTGATGGAGCCGTGAGGAGCCAATCACCAAGGTACAGGTCCCCCTGCAGTCGCAGGTGAGCTGCTACCACTGCCATACATTTGGTGAACACACAGGGGGCTGTGGTGAGACTGAAGGGTAGTGCCCTGAATTGGTAGTGACTGATTCCTAGCGAGAAATGAAGATGTCTCCTGGAATGCCGGTCTATTCTGATGTGATAGCAAGCATCCTGCAGATCCACAGAGCACATCCAATAGTCCTTGTGTAAAAGTGGCAGAATGGACTGAGCAGTGACCATCCAGAACTTTGATTTCTTCACTGAAAGATTGAGCTCGCTGAGATCCAGAACAGGGCATAGGTCCCCCATCTTTTTTGGCACTAAAATGAACCGAGAGTAAGTGCCAGATCCTCTTTGTCCTGCTGGGACCTCTTGGGCTGCTCTTTTTAGAAGAATCTGTTGAACTTCTTCAATGGCCAACTCCCTTTGACTGAATGGCATGTCTGGTAAGTAACATTTTGCAGGAGGAGGTTCAGAAAAGGGAATGAAATAGCCCCTGGAAACTATATTTAACACCCAGTGATCAGAAGTGATACTTGTCCAGGCTTGTGGGTGCAAGGAAATGCAACCCCCAACTGCTTGCAGGGCAGAGCAGCCGAGCAACACTTCAGGAGCGCTGATAGGGCTGCTCAGAGAAAGGTTCCCTGGAGCCCTGATTTTGTGGACTGCCTCTTCTTCGAGGGCATTGTCGTCCACTGAAACCTCTCCCCCTGCCTCTGGAAGAGGATTCATCAGGAGCGTCCTGAAAGGGAGACTACCTTATGGAACCACATTTTCCTGGTTCCCCATTGGGTCTTAGAGAAGGACCTCTGGGGGGTAGAAAACGTGATCCCAACCACAGACAGCGTCTCCCCTTCCTGCTCGCTGCAGGTCAAAGTGTCCTTCGTGGAAGGTCCAAAGAGAGTAGAACCACTGAAGGGGGCATTGGTAAAGGACGTCAAAGAGTTCCATGAACCCGTATAAGCGTAACCACCCATGACACCTCAAGGCATTACCTGTACCAGCAGCTCAAGTAGTAGCTTTGTCAGTGTTGGAAATTAACTTCATCGAGGAATTCGCAATGGACGTCAGAGTGGATAGCTTGGGAGACACCAAAGAACAATTGTGTGAAATCTTAACATAACCATAGATGTCCATTTCTTCCATGTTGCAGTATTCTTAGTGAGGGATTCTCCGCCTCAGGCGGCATGAACGTTGGCTCCTATACAAAAGCTTAAGCCTGGTTGCTGTGAGTGGGACGTCACACATAGTGTCATAAACCAGGGACCTTAAATGTGATGTCTGCACGCACAAACCTCAGAATTTACCTGCCCAGTCGGACAGTCAACTACTATGAGCCAAATGATGTCCGCAAGAAGTGTGACGTGCCATTTGCTGGCTGGTCTGGTCTTAGTATAGGTGGTGCTCCAGGGTGCCCTCTAGACAGGTCAATAGGAATGAAGGGAGATAGGTGGGAGGGAAGGAATACTGCAACATGAAAGAGAAGGACATCTCTATGTCCTTTTATTCTCATGTTGCAGTATTCTTAGTTTGGGAGAGTGCCACAAGCTTAGGAAGAAGGAAGGGTGGAGGAAGAAGTAGTTGATTCCAGAAAGCCCTGCAGGATTGCCCCAGCAAACCCTGCCCTGGCTCTGGGGATGTGGTCTAATTTGTAGTGTCTGGTAAAGGTATGTATACTGGGACCAGGTGGCTGTCTCCAAAATGGAGGCTGTGTCCAGGCCTTTGAAGAAGGCTTTGGAGGATGCTACGGCCCTGGCAGAGTGAGCTCTTACCCCCTTAGGTAGGGCCTTCTCCTTACCATGGTAGGAGTAGCAGAAGCATACAGTTTTTCTGATCCAGCAGGAGACGGTTTGTTTGGAGACTGCCTTGCCCATGGCTGTTGGGGTGGAAGGATACAAATGGTTGGATTTTCTGATAAGACTTAGTTTTGTCTAAATAAAACCTCAGTTGATTGTGTACATCCAGGGAAAGGAGTATCCTCTCACTGTCATTAGTGGGAGAGGGGAAGAAGGTGGGCAGGTGAATGGACTGGTTTAAGGACAGTTCGTTGACCACCTTTGGCATGAAAGAAGGGTTGGTGCACAGGGTCACCCTGTCATTGTGGAAGATAGTGTAGGGTGGTCAAGCCATGAGAGCTTGTAACTCTGACACCCTTCTAGCAGAGGTAAGGGCCGCCAGCAGAACAGTTTTCTATGAGCACATTTGGAGTGTTGCAGAGCTGGCTGGCCCGAATGGAGCCAGTGTGAGTTTTTCTAGGATAAAGTTCAAGTCCCAAGGTAGTGGGATGGGTTTTCTTGGTGGTCTGATGTGCAAAACCCCTTTCAGGAACAATTTAATATCTAGCCTAGCTAGTACAGAGGGTTCTAGGGGTAAGCAGGCAGACAATGCAAATAGGTGGACTTTCACTGAGGAGTATGCAAGGCCAGCCTTGATAAGTTCACACACAAGTAAGAACTAAAGAAACAACCACTAGAAAGGGATCCTTATGCCTTTGGAGACACCATCTGGAGAATCTGTCCCACTCTGACATGTGAGATCTCCATGTAGCAGGTTTCCTGGCCTCCTTCACGACTGAAAGCCCATCCTCAGAATAGTGGTGTCTGAAGGGAATTAAAAGTTTATCACCCAGAGTGTTAGACATAACATCTCTTGGTGAGGATGAATGAGTGTTCCCTTCTGCTGTGTGAGTAGGTCCACCTTGTGGATTCATTTTTGGTGATTGCCCTTGGCGACTGATAGCAGTAGGGGGAACCAATGCTGCCTTGGCCAGCAGGGAGTCACCAGCAAGATTTTTGGTTTGTCCTTCCTGATCTTCAGGAGGACTTTTGGAATGAGGAAGAAGGGGTGAAATGCATAAAGAAACCGTCCCTTCCACGAAATGTTGAAAGCTTCCACCCTCCAGGCTAGTGGGGAAGGGTCCTTGTTACAGAATGTTTTCAACTGTCTGTTTGGGGGGGGGGCAAACAAATCTACTTGAGGCGTGCCCCACTGGTGGACAATGTCTAGAAAAACTTCCCTGTTCAGCATCCACTCGTGATGTAGAGTGGTTGATCTGCTGAGAACATCCGCTTGTTGGTTGTACTGTGAAGGGATGTATGTTGCCTGGGAAGGGATGTATGTTGCCTGCAGGGATAAGTTGTTTCTGGAGGCAAGGTCCCAAATCTGCATTGCTATCCGGCATAGGAGATAGGACTTGGTTTCTCCTTGTTTGCTGTGGTACCACATGACTGTGGTATTATCTGTGAAGATTTGAAGGAGGCTTGGCTGCAGGATTGGAAGAAAGGTTTTCAGGGCCAGAAGGACTGCTGTAATCTCCCTCACACCGATACATTTTTTCTGGAGGGTAGGTTGCCAGTTCTCCTGCACCTTGAAACCCTTCTTGGTAGCACCCCATCCCAGGTCTGATGAGTCTGTATGCATGCACTGAGGTGGAGTGTGGGGAAGAGTGGAAGGCCTGAGTTCATTTAGATTTGTTGTATCCACCACTTTAGTTCTGCTTTGAGGCAGGGTAATAATGGAATCTGAAACTCTAGCAGGCGTTTCTGTTCGGACCACACATTCTTCAAATACTACTGCAGTTTTCACATATGCATCCCGGCTATAGGCAGCATAGGGATGGTGGCTGCCATAAGACCCAGAACCCATAAGAATTGTCCTGCCAATAGTTGTTAAACTGGATCAGGTCCTGGAAGTGGGTAGTAAGGGACAGAAGTTTATCCTGAGGGAGGAATGCCCACATCTGGTCTATTCTGATCCTGCATCCCAGAAACATTTTGTCCTGCTGAGGGGTTAGGGATGACTTGGGGAGGTTGAGGGTGAATCCCAAACCTTGTAGCAGGGACATGGTGAACTGCAGATGCCTTTTTAGGGTGTCCTCTCGTTCTGCAAGAATGAGGATGTCGTCTAGGTATGGGTAAATTTGAACACCTTTGGTTCTGCAATAGGCTATTGCTGTGGACAGGCATTTTGTGAATACCCTGGGTGCAGCAGATAAACCAAAGGGCAAGGCTGTAAATTGACAGTGAGAACAGGGCGCAGTAAAACATAAGTACTTTCTGTGAGAGGGTTTTATGGGGATGTGGCAGTAGGCCTCCTTGAGATCTAGCGTGGCCAAAAATGCCTGAGCTGGCAATAGCGGAAGAAGGGCTTGTAGGGATAACCTTCTGAAAGATGCAACTCTTAGAAAGATGTTTAGAAAAGACAAACCCACAACTGGCCACCAAGGGCCATCCTTTTTTGGTACTAGAAATAACCTTGAGTAAAAACCTTTTCCTTCTTGTACTGGAGGGACATGGTTCAGATCCTGTAGGATCTGTGGAATAAGATGTAGTTGATTCTTGAGTGGGAATGGAATGCCCCTTGCAGGGGGGTCCTTCTTTCCAAGAGAGGAAATATCCCTCTTCTACTACTGCCAAAACCCAGCGGTCTGTGGTTTTAGTTCTCCACAGGGGTAGGAAGTGGGAGAGGCGGACTGACAGGGGGATGTGGTAAGGCAGTCATGTATTGCTAGAGCCATTCCTGTCATGAAAAGGCTGTCTTTGGGTAGTTTGAGAGGAGGCTGGTCTGGAAGTGGTCTGCCTCCTGGCTCCTTTCCTATGCCTGGAAGAGGACACTTGCAGAAACCTCTGCTGCATAATAACTGCAACTGATAGAATGTCTGGCCACTTGAGAAACCAGGGACAATTTTGATGCTACCTCTGTCTTGTTAGGGGAGTCAGGCAAGGATGACAGGAGAGTAGATACTAAGTCCAAGGCATATTTTATCATATGAGTTTGGTAGTGGATCGCTCTGAAGGCCAGGGTGGATGAGGTATAAACCTTCTTGCCTATTCTGTCCATATTCTTACTGTCTTTGTCAGTAGCAAAAGGGATGAGGAGGGAATAAGCCTTGACTGCTTGTCAGGAGATATAGCAATCACTGTCGGGTCTGCCAAGTGGGGTTTCACCATTGGTGATCAGGCACCTTACAGAAAACAGTATGGTATCTAGGAGCAGGTGACTGCGAATCAAGATTTTCTGATGCAAAAGAGAATGTATCAAGATAAACAGGTATAAAGTACAGTTTTGTACCTACCATAAATGTAGATGTCCGAATTGGATAGCATCTGCAGTCATAACAACTGGGTTGTCCTGTCGTCAGGCAGCCCTTCAGTCGGCCGGATTCCAAAGTCCGGGTCCGGCTCCGGCTGATGTCGCACTTCACCCGACGTCATCTCTGTTGGACTTCGGGTATAAAAGCATCAGCCGACGCCATTTTCTTCATTGTTTCTTGCCCCAGATGCCAGAAGCCCTATAGAAGGCTAAAAAATTTTGGATAGATGCCAATGTTTCCAAAAGATAGAGGTAAACACAAAATTGAGCATGTATGTACATAAATACAAACAAATACACCATGAAAGAAATTCCCCCACTAGCTAGCTATTAGAAGGGTAAACACCCTAGGAGTACCACAGAGGGAAGGAGGGAGGGTAATCCTGACTGCAGATGCTATCCAATTCGGACATCTACATTTATGGTAGGTACAAAACTGTACTATGTCCTTCATGGATGCATCTGCAGTCATAACAACTGGGTAGAATACCATAGCCAACTAGGGGAGGAGGATAAAAGTAAATTATGGTGTGTTTAGGATCACTTGCAGAACAGCAGTGGCAAACCCTGCTCGGGATCTGGAATATAGAGGTAAATTATAATGCTTGGCAAATGTATGCACGGAGGTCCAAGTAGCCGCCTCAATAATGTCTTTGGTAGCCACTCCTAGTAAGAAGGCTGTGGTAGTGGCTGTTGCCCTTGTAGAATGAGGTCTTATGTTCTGTGGAATTGGCTTTCCATGGAAGGAGTAACAGAATCGTATGCAATTTCCTATCCATTTGGAGATTGTCTGTTTGAAAATAGCTTTTCCTTCCCTTCCTGTTGCATAGGCTACGAAAAGTTGGTCAGTCTTTCTGCTATTTTTTGTTCTGTCCAAGTAGTAGCGTAGCTGTCTATGTACATCCAAGGTATGCAGTATTCTTTCCCTTTGTTTTGTGGGTTGGGAAAGAAGGTAGGCAGGTGGATTGCCTGGTTTAAAGACACTCTGGATACCACCTTAGGCATAAATGTAGGATTAGTCCTCATGGACACTCTATCTTGGTGGAAGATTAGAAAGGGTTGCACTGCCATTAAGGCCTGTAGTTCTGAAACCCTCCTTGCTGAAGTAATTGCCAGTAGGAAAGCAGTTTTCCATGACAGGTGTTGTAGGTCTGCTGTTGCTGCTGGTTCAAAAGGTGATAGTGTCAATTTTTCTAGCACAAAGTTCAAGTCCCAAGCTGGCAATGGTGGTTTCCTTGGAGGTTTTACATTCTTGATTCCTCTGAGGAACTGCCTGAGCAAAGGGTGTGAAAAACAGGTGGATCAAAGCTGTATTCTGCTGAAATAGCTGATGCATGAATCTTGATGGAGGAGTAGGACAGGCCTGAATGAAGTAGTTCGCCAGATACTCCAGAATGTTAGGCATATCTATGTTTGATACATCTTTTCCTCTTTCAGAACTCCAAATGACAAACCTTTTCCATTTCCCAGCATAATTCCTTCTAGTTGAAGGCCTGCGTGCTTCAAGAATAATGTCTTTAACTCTTTGTGAAAGTTCTGTATTAGCAGCTGCTATGTGATGTTCCATGCAGTCAGTTGCAGCGTTTTAGGTCTGGATGCATGGTGCTGAAGTTGTTCTGAGTTAGCCTCAAAGGCATCAGGGGAATTGGCCACATATTGTTCCGAGACATGCTCCTCAGTAGTGGGTACCAATGCTGTCTTGGCCAGTTTGGAGCTATCAGGATTATCCTTGGACGTTCCTCCTTGATTTTTAGTAGTACTTTGTGTATCAAGGGAAGAGGTGGGAATGCATATGCTGTTAGGCCTTTCCAGCTGAAGGAGAGCGAGTCCACTTTCCATGCTAGTGGGTGGAATGTCCTTGTGCAGAATTTTTTGAGCTGGTGATTGAGAGGTGATGCGAATAGATCTATCTGAGGCATTCCCCATTTCTTCGAGATGGTCTTGAAGATATCCGGGTGCAGCTGCCATTCGTGGGCATCCGATGTGGTCCTGCTTAACATATCTGCTAGAGTTTTTCTTTCCTGGCACAAATATTGCCTGTAACTGGATGTTGTAGCTGAGTGCCAGGGTCCACAGCTCCAAAGTCATTCTGCATAGGGGTAAGAATGAGTGCCTCCCTGTTTGTTGATGTACCACATGACTGTGGTGTTGTCTGTCCTTATCATCAAGTGGTCCTCCTTGAGAAATGGTCTGAACTTTTGGATTGCCAGTTTTACTGCCAGCATTTCTTTTAGGTTGATGTGCAGGTGAAGTTGGTCCTGTGTCCACAATCCTTGCGCATTTGTCCAGCATATGCCCCCATCCTAGGTCTGAAGCATCTGTTGTGATGGTCTGGCTTGCTTGACCCTGCGAAAGGGCAGGCCTGGGTTTGACTGGCATGCCTGAGCCCACCATAGGAACTCCTGTTTTAAGCATGGTATTAGTGGGATTTCCGTTTCTAGGCTGTGTCTGTGTTGGGACCATAAATTCTTTAGGTGCCACTGTAGTTTTCTCATATGTAGTCTGGCAAATGGAACCAGGATTATGCATGATGCCATGAAACCCAAGGCCTGCAGTACCTTTCTTGCTGTTAGCTTGTTCAGTTTTGTTAGTGCCAAGAAGTAAAGAGGGAGTTCTTTTTGTTTTTCTGTAGTTAGGAATGCCATTTGTCTTACTGTGTCCAATTCCGCTCCCAGGAAAGTCCTTGTCTGGGATGGTATCAGTCTTGACTTTTGTAAATTGACTGTGTATCCCAGTGCTTGAAGCAAGTAAATGACCCTTTGTAAATCTGTTGTCAGCTTGCTTTTGTTGTCTCCTTGTATCAGGCAGTCGTCCAGGTATGGATAAATTTGAATTCCTGTAGTCTGCAATGGGCGATTACTGATGCCAGGCATTTGTGAATACTCTGGGCAGTAGATAAGCCAAAGGGCAATGCTGAGAATTGATAGTGCTCTGATCCTGCAAGAAATCTGAGGTATCTTCTGCAGATTGGTCGAATGGGGACGTGCAGGTATGCCTCCTTGAGATCTAGAGTTACCAGCCAACACTCCTTGCCCAGCATGGGAAGAAGTTGCTGTAGGGTCAGCATTTTGAATTTTGGGACAATGATGTAAGTATTCAGGGTGGACAGGTCTAGAATTGGTCTCCAACTTTTTTCCTTTCTTGGAACTAGGAATAGTCTGGAGTAGAACCCCTTTCCTTGCTCTGCTGTTGGCACTTTCTCCACAGCTCTCATGTTTGCTAACTCCATTATCTGCTGTAGAGCCTCTGTCTTTTGATTTGGAGGTAGATTTGGCATTCCTCTTTTGTCTGGTAAAGTGTGGAAGTGGAACCGTTAACCTAGATCTATGGTTCGTAAAATCCACTTGTCCTTTGTTATGTGGTGCCAGTTTTTTGAAAATAAAGTTAGCTTTCTGCCTAGAGGAGCTGCTGTTTGTTCCCTGGTAGGCGGGTTTAGGATTAAGTCACTGTGTCTGTGTTGATGTAGTGGCAGGTGTGGAGTCTGTGCCTCTGTTGTTACCTTGCCACTGTCGTCCTCTGTAGGCACCTCCTCTGGATTGATTTCTGCCTCTGGAACGTCTATTCCTGCCCCTTTGAGGTCTTGTGGAGTCAGGAAAGGACCAATTTTTGGCAGGCCAGTTCCTGCTAAACCTTGGGGGTTGAACCTGCAAGAAATCTTTAACTGTCTGGACTGATTTTGCCTTTTCTTCCATTTCTTCATAACCTGCTGGGCAGGTGTACCAAACAAACTTGTTTTATCCATAGAAGCATCTAGCAATTTAGATTTAACATGATCCGGTAAAGCTTGCTCCTTTAGCCATGCATGCCTTCTAATTACAGTGCCAGTCATGGCTGATCTAAATGAAGCCTCCAGTGCATCATAGCCACATTTTAAAGAATGGTTACTAACTTGCTGTATGTTATTTACCATTTCTAATACATATTTCTTATCAAGAGATTCATCAGTGGTTAGCTTTTTAGTTAACTGTTCAAGCATAAACTCTTGGTATTGTATCATGTGAAACTGACAGTTTAAAGCTCTAGCTGAGAGAGTGGCTGAAGTGTAAACCTTTTTACCCCATCTGTCTAATGACCTTGCTTCCCTTTCAGAAGAAACAGGGTTTTTAGCTATGGTCATGCTACTGCCTTGGGACCCTGGGAAATAGTTTCGGGGTCTGCAAGAGGGGCCTTGTAAAGGTGGATCCGACCGACCGGCACTTGCGAACAGCTTCTGCTTCGGCAAGAAAGACTGAAGAAAATGGCGGCTGATGCTTTTATACCAAGTCCAACAGAGATGACGTCGGGTGAAGTGCGACATCAGCGAAGCGGACCCGACTTTGAATCCGGCCGACTGAAGGGCTGCCTGACGACAGGACAACCCAGTTGTTATGACTGCAGATGCATCCATGAAGGACATCTGGTGGAATGGCAGATGGGGAGGGAGATTCAACTTGTAGTAGCTCAAAACATCTCTTGAATTTCAGTCATTTGGGAAGTGTCCCATTTGAAATATTCTTTTATTTTCGTAATGGTCTCCCCAAAGGTGATGTCCTCTGGAGGACAGTCCTCTTCTATGGATTCCTCATCACAGGAATAGTATTCCAGTGGAGAGGCAATCTGTGATGAGTAAGTAACGAACTCATCTGAAGATGAGGAGTAAACCTTTTTTTCATGAGAAGTGGGATGGTGGACTGAAAAAGCTGTGGCAGGCCTAGGGCTGAAAACAGGAATGGTGGAGGGTGAAGAGGCAGAGGACCTAAAAAGAGCCATGAAGGCCTGCATCAAGGAGTGAGTGAAGGACTGCCAGTCAGGTAATCCCTCCGCAGAGGGAGATGCTTGCTTTTTTGTTTCCTTTTCAAAGGAGTATGCCTGGGAGAAGACCTAGTTTCAGGAGCCTGAGTTGGGGCTGGAGCTTCAGATTGCTGTGTCTCAGTTGGGCATCCGGCGAGGCCTGGTTCCCCCTCAACATTGGCAGGAACAAACTACTGAGCTGCCTCCGTGCATGTGCTGGTCGTTACTGAAGCGGCTTCCTTGAGGGGAGTCGAAGTAGTAGACGGCACTAACGGATGTCCCTTAACTCCTAAACTGGAAACTGGCAGGGTGTCCGATGACGGAGGGGCAGAAGTAATAGGCCGCGACATCTTGGGATCCATCCTGACAGCTAACTTTTTTAGCCTCTGGTTTTCTAAGTAAAGATTAAGGGCGGCCAGATGGCTTCTGAGCATCTTTGGGACAAAGGATTGGCAAATGGGACAAGAGGTATGGCCATGTTCTCGGCCTAGGCAAAAAACGCAACAGTTGTGCAAGTCCTTATGCGGAATCTAAATCCTGCATCAGCATTTACTCTTCTTAGCGGACATTGGCTAAAAGGGGGAACAGCAATGCCGCAATGACGTCGGGTGAAGTGCGACACCAGCCGAAGCCAGACCCAGACTTTGGAATCCGGCCGACCGAAGGGCTGCCTGACGACAGGACAACCCCATTTGTAAAGACTGCAGATGCATCCTTGAAGGACATCAGCAAACCCAGCTCAAGCAATAGCAAAAAAAAAAAAAAAAATGAACCCCCAAAGGGGTACTTAGCTTTAGACGTCTTGATGGTAGAGGAGTGATGCGATCGATCTGATGTTCGACTGTGACTGAAAAGTTCTGAGGTCTCTGCGTGTAGATGTCACATTTAAGGTCCCTGGTTTATGGCCCTATGTGCGACGTCCCACGCACCTACAGCAACCAGGCTTATACTTTTGTACAGGAGCTGACGTCTGGACCGCCTGAGGTGGAGAATCCCACACTAAGAATACTGCAACATGGGATTAGAAGGACATCACATGGTTCACTGCCCATAATGTGAAAGGGACTCCTTTGCTTTGTTTGTAAGCATCTCTATCCACCACAACAGTTCTTTATTTATGCAAGGTGATCTTCAAGTTCAGAAAGTCCTGGAGATATTAAACACTTGATTTACCACTAGATTTTCTTCATGTGCAGCTTTACTAAAAGTACTATAAGGATGCAGGAGGCCTTGTATCCCAGGGCTCTCAAAAACTCCCTGGCTGTGACAGCTTTCTCTTTTTTAATTTCTCCAATCTTTTGGGTTTCTAATATCATGATGGGAATGGACCCCATTCCCAAGTCAAACTATGATTCATGACAGTTCATGAAATTAGTACCGTTTCACTCTTTGATGTCAGCCAAAAGTGCTCTTCACAGCACCTGCAATGTGCCTGGTAATGACTCCTGCTGCAATTTGTATGGTGTTACATGTATTGGTAGTGTATTTAAATAGGACTGTAGACTTTTTTTTTATAAGACCCATTGCTCCTACTACTATTGTAACTATCTGGGTATCCTTCCTCCACATTGCTCTCTTTTCTGTTTGCATATCCTAATATTTTTATGACTTTGTGTCTGTCTGTACGCAGGACAATGTAGTCACTGGGTATGGCGACCACAATGATCAATGCTACTTTTGTCTTGGTCTTCATTTCCTGGACCATTATATCTGATTTTCTAGCATCTATGTTTTGAACTGTTGGTAATGGGTGATCCCATGTGATGTAGGCTTCATTTTCTATTATGCTTTGTAGCTCATATTTCCAGTGTTTTTTAGCCACTTCAGTACCATAATGTTTGCACAATCCCCAATGCAACAGTCTCGCCACATATTTATGCCCTTCAGTAAACAGTCCTTCTGCCATTAATATGCCGCAACCAACAATGAGGTGTGAAACTGTTTCCAATTCTGTTTTATAAAACCTACATTTGTCTGTTTCTTTCACATGTTCAATCCACTTGGTAAACCAACGTGTACGTAGCCAACTATCTTGGGCCACCAATATTAAACCTTCAGATCTTGGTTTAAATTCACCTCTCCTTAACCACTCCTGCATCCATTCCTGATCAACATGAGGTTCTTCCAGAAGTTTTCTATACTTGCAACTATATTTATGCTTTTTCTACACTGCTTGCCTTCTCATCTGGTCCTTCATCTTATATTCTCTCTCTTGATTTTGGCACCTTCAGTTGCTGCCTGATTTTTATCTACTTGTGGTTAGATTTACATTCTTGCTCAACACCGATATGCTTCTGCTAGCCTAAGCAGGGAAGTCATCTTAGATTTATTCTCCTCATGTTTCAAAACTTCCACTACATTTAGGTCTTGTGAGGTCAGCAGATATGTGTAGAGTTCCGCGAGTGCAGATCTATACATGCAATCAATTACAAAGAGGCCTATCCCTCCTTCGGAAAGGGTAATATATAATCTTGGTATGCACAGATTTTTATAAATCATTTGGTGAGCATGAAACATCCTTCTTGTTTTCCTAATAAATCCAACACATTTTGGGGCCAGTCAATCACTCAAAAACTAAGTTAGGACAGGAAGAACAAATTGGTTTATAGCTTAGATTTTGTTTCTAGATGTCAAAGCTGTTTTCAGGATTAATTTAAGTCTTCTGAAGTACTCCTTACTACGTTTTACTTGCATTTGTTCATGTTTTATTGTTGATCCTTCAACTGCCAAATATTTATACACTCCCTCTTGCTCAATTTCTTTTATATCATATTTTTGTCCCAAACTGATGTTTTCTTGGTGCTGCAGTTTTCCTGCTTTAAAGGTTGCTTTTGCACATTTATCAAGACCAAATGACATTCTTATATCATCTGAAAAAGTTTTGACAACTTGCAGTTGTGCTTTCAGTTCCTCAATTCATGAGCTATACAGTTTCAAATTGTTGACAGAGAAGATGAGAAGTCTTTGCACTCTGTTGTTTTCTAGGACCAAATTATAACCATGACCTAAGATGACAAGTAGACTGCTTAATGGATTAAGGGCAAGGCAGAATAGCAGTGGTGAGAGTCACCCTGGAATATCCCCCTTTGGATTTTTATCCCTGGAATAATAAGTTGTTCTTTATCATGGCTTAATTGCAAGTGGTCTGCCCCTGTTCCATGGTCACTGTAACGTAGTCGATCAGTGTAGGGTGTACCTTATACATTTTTAAGCACTCTTTTATCCATGAATGTGGGATACTATCAAATGCTTTTTTGTAATCCTGACCCAACTACCAAGCTCTTAGGGGTAACAATAGGCCATAATCTTAGCTTTGACACACATATTAACACAATAAAAACAGTAAACAGAAAATTAGGCTCCCTCTATAGGATTAAACCCTTCCTTACTCCAACAGCTAGAACTATTGCCCATACCCATCTAATGTCCACCCCTCCTCTATGCCTCTCCCATCTATACCAACCTATCAAAAAACAACCTTAACAAACTAGCTACCTCCTACAACAATGCTGCCAGATTTGCTACTGGTTCCTCATTTAGAACTCACCACTGTCAAAACCTAAAGCAACTAGGTTGGCTATAACTTCATAATCAACTTCAGATTCAACAACTTATTATTGCCCATAAGATCTCTTCCTAAAAATACTCCTATACTTACTAGCCTTCTAACCCCCTACAGTAATTTGACAGCCCTTCGCTCAGCCAATAAAGTACTGGTATCTATAGTCAAATCCAAAAATAAGGCCGGGGATTCTCTGTTCGCCAACACTGTTGGCAAATCCTGGAACCTGCTTCCAAAGGAACTCTCATCTCTCTCCTCAGTGAAACTGTTCAAAAAACAACTCGGAAAATACCTTAACAACCACTGGTTATGTCCATGTAGTAACCCAGACTAATCTTACCACCACTTACTCTGAACCCTACCTATATAACCATTTGCAATTTATTCCAACTCTCTCTATGCCTCAGAGAGTAGACCCACCTATACTAATTTAGTCTTTGCAACTTTCTCTTAATAGGATCCTCCTTAAATTATGTAACTGGCATAGTTTGCAGCATTACTTGTTTTCACATATAAATATTTATATAGACATTCTTCATCGTTCTTATTACCTGTTACCTTAAAGTTGCTATGTTACTATAGGATAAATTGGATGACTCACTGTTAAAGACTACCTGAAGCTGCTATATTTGTTAGTGTGTTTTTCACTTCTCTTTCTTATTGTGTGCTACTTTAAATTGTTTGTTGTTCAAGGTCTTTCTTATTATCTGTTACTTTTAATAGTACTATTTTTCTATACATTTGTATTCTTCACCTTAAAATAGCACTGTACCTAAATTTGTTACAATTTTACTTATCTGTACCTGAAGTTGCTAAAATTTTGCTTATGTGGAGCTTTTCTCCCTGGGCCTCTACTGAAAATGGACATATATTCAGTTAGACCAGCCCGGACAACAAATGTAAAATAAAAATAATCAATCCAGGCCATACTTAAATTCTTCCCCTTTTTACAGTTCTTCACTATAACTTTATTTAAAAAATGATCCTTTGTTCCGTATGACTTTCTTTTACTGCCCTTTTGTTCTGTTGGCATAAATGAGTTTTCCTCTAAATGACTATAAACTCGGTCAGTATCAATTCCATTGTAATAGTTTATATGTCATCGGAAGTCAAGTTATTGGTCTATAACTTTTAGGATAACTTGCAGGTTCTCGCTCAAGTAGGAGCATTGTTTTTCCTGTTGTTAGCCAGGCTGGTGTCTGTTTGGGGTGCGCATATAAATAATTCTTACTCATGGCTAAATCTTCATGCAAAGATGTTAATACTTTTAACCAGAAGTTAGGTACTGCATCTAGGCCTGGGGTTTTCCAATTAGAGGCTTTTCTTAACTTTGCTTCAATCTCTCTGGTTGTTACTTCATCACATTTCATATCCTGTACCTTTAAATTTATTATTCTTTCTTTTAATTCTTCTATCCTCCCTTTTTTAATTTCTCAAAGTCTTTTGAGTTTCTACTACCATGATGGGAATGGACCCCATTCCTAAGTCAAAGTACGATTAAATTTCATAAAATTAGTATTATTTCACTCTCTGATGTTAGCCAAAAGTGCTCTTCATAGCACCCACAATGTGTCCAGTAATGACTCCTCCTGCAATTCATACGGATTTACATATATTGGTAGCATATCTAAATATGACTGTAGACTCTCTTATAAGACCCGTTGCTCCTACTACTATTAGAACTACCTGAGTATCCTTCTTCCACATTGCTCTAGTTTTTGCTTGCAAATCCTGATATTTTATGACTGTGTCTGTATGCAGGACACTGTAGTCACTGGGTGTGGCAATTTCAATGACCAATGCTACTTTTGTCTTCTTTTCTTGGACCACTATATCTTGTTTTCTAGCATCTATCTTTTGAATTTCAACTGTTGACGATGGATGATCCCATGTAATGTAAACTTCATAATTTTCTATGATGCTCTGTGGCTCATGTTTCCAGTCTTTTTCAGCCACGTCAATACCATAATGTTTGCACAATCCCCAGTGCAGCAGTTTCGCCACATTATTATGCCTTTCAGTATACAGTCCTCCTGCCATTAGTAGGTCACAACCAGCAACGAGGTGTGCAACTATTTCCAATTCTGTTTAACAAAACCTTCATTTGTCTGTTTCTCCCACATGTTCAATGAACTTTGTAAACCAATGTGTACGTAGCCCACTATCGTGTTCTGCCAATATCCTCCTGAATTAATTTTCTGATGTCAGGAAAAAGAGTTTTCCACTAGTGGAGGAAGGCCTTTACCTGCTGCAATATAACACAGTCCCTAGGAACACTTTTGAGGGATGGAGGTTGGATTTCTTGAAACTGACGGTGACCTAAGTTTGACAAAAGCGGTGTAGAGTTCCTTCACTATGCTTACCTGTAAGAGGCAGACACGCAAAAAGGTGTAAATCTGCATATTGTCCCTGAAAAAGGCAATTACTGCAGCCATACATTTGATGAAGACTCTGGGAGCAGGAGACAAATCAAAGCACAATGCACACAATTAGTAAAGAATAGTTGTGTAAAATCTTACCATAACCATAGATGTCCTTCTCTTCCACTTTGCAGTATTCATACTGTGGGATTGACTGCCTCAGGCGACCAGTTGGCTCCTATACAAAAGCTTAAGCCTGGCTGCTGTAGGTGCGGGGGACGTCACACGCAGGGCCATAAACCAGGGACTATAAATGTGACGTCTGCACGCACAGACCACAGACCTTGAGGCCCAGGAAAAGGTGTACAAAAGGACCAGTTGAGGCTAAGGAGCAAATGTTCCTGAAGGACTGTACAGATTAGCCTGTAGGGAGCGGATACAGAGGGCAGAAGACCAACCATCCTGTAGAGATATAATAAAGGGGGTATATGGAGGGTGGGAAGGAATACTGCAACATGGAAGATAAGGACATCTATGGTTATGGTAAGATTTTACACAACTATTCTATGTCTTCTATTCTTATGTTGCAGTATTCATACTGTGGGAGAGTACCACAGCTTAAAAGGAGTGAAGGGAGGGGGCAAAGGTGGAGGATTCTAAGAATACCTGCAGGATTGCCCTGGCAAATCCTGCTCTTGCCCTGGAGACCTGGTCTAGCTTGTAGTGTTTTGTGAAAGTGTGAATACTAGACCAGGTTAGCTGCTTCCATGATGGAGGCTGTGTCCAGCCCTCTAAGAATGGCTTTGGAGGTAGCCATACCTATAGTGGAATGAACCCCGATTCCTTGAGGCAATTGTTTGCCATGATGTGAGTAGCAGAAGAGAAAGGATTTCCTGATGCAACAGGAAATGGTTTGTTTGGAGACTGCCTTACCCAGAGCCCTGGGGTGGAAGGAGATGAACAGTTGGTCAGATTTTCAGAAGGACTTAATTGTCTAAGTAGAATCTCAGTTGTCTGTGTACATCCAGGGAATGAAGGATCCTCCCTGCGGTATTAGCTGGAGAGGGGAAGAAAGTGGGCAAGTGAATGAACTGGTTTAAGGATAGTTTGTTCAACACTTTGGACATGAAGGAAGGGTTAGTGTGCAAGGTCACCCTGTCATTGTGGAAGGTAGTGTAAGGAGAGCAGGCCACGAGGGCCTGTAGTTCAGACAGTCTTCTAGCTGTGGCAATGACCACCAAAAGAATGTTTTTCCATGTGCACATTTGTAGAGAAGCTGTGCTGGCTGGCTCAAAAGGAGGTAATGAGAAGTTATGTACCTACCATAACGTTCCATGTTAGTTGTCTTCTCTCGCCTTCTTTCTTGCTTGATGGGTTCGGAGCCGATCCTCGGCTCCGACTCGGCACTTGCTAAGCTCGAGAGTCACTTTTACCAGCTCGAGGCAGCCCCATATCCCATGATGCAAGGCGGTAAGTACCCAGATCTCGTTTGTACCTATAGGGAGACACACCTAGCACAGAAAAAACTTTCCACTGAGGAAAGAAGGCAATTACCCTACGGAAGGGCTGAAATGGGAACCAGGTAACTAACTGGTGCCTAAAGAAGCAATCTTCCAGACAAAGGAGAACAAGGTCTGTCCAGGCAAGGGGGTAGGAGGGAGGGTCGCAAGAAAGAAGGCGAAGACAACTAACATGGAACGTTATGGTAGGTACATAACTTCTCAATGTTAAGTTGTCAATCTCGCCCTCATTCTTGCTTGATGGGACCGCGTCCCTAGCACCTCTATCCTGGGTGGCTCAATGGAACAGACTCTTGAGAACTGTAGAACCAAAACTGGCTCTATCCCTGGAGGCCAAATCCAATTTGTAATGAGAAACAAAGGTATGAGGAGTGGCCCAAGTGGCTGCTGCACAAATAGTGTCTAAAGGGAGTCTAGCCTGAAAGGCTGTGGAAGTGGCTAAACTTCTGGTGGAATGCACTTTTGGTTTTGAGCACAGCTGTTTGCCCCTGAGCTGATAGATTTCGGAGATGGTGGAAGAAAGCCATCTAGATAAGGTCACTTTGGAAACAGGAAGGCCTTTCTTATTTTCAGCATAAGAAAGAAAGAGCTGATCGGATTTCCTGAATTGTTTTGTTCTGTCCAAATAATATCTGAGTTGGCGGTGAACATCAAGATAATGTAATTTTGTTCGATCTGTTAGAGTAATTAGGGAAAAATACAGGAGATCAATAGATTGGTTCAAATTAGTTTTGAAGCCACCTTAGGCAAAAAGGATGGATTAGATCTCAAGGATACCCTGTCCTTGTGGAAGACCAAATAAGGGGGACGAATAGAAAGGGCATGGAGTTCTGACACTCTCCTGGCCGAGGTAATAGCGACAAGGAAGAGTGTTTTCCATGAAAGAAACTTCAGAGAACATGAAACAGCTGGCTCAAAGGGAGGAAGAATTAAGGATGTCAGCACTAGATTTAGGTCCCATTGAGGAGGACTCCGAGGAGGACTCCTGACAGGAGGTTTAAGGAGAAAAATCCCTTTTAGAAAGGCTCTACAAAGCCTGTGGGACATAATGTTGTGATCTGCAAACCCGACATGAAAGTCCGAGATAGCAGCCAACTGAACTTTAACCGTGGAAGATGAAGAGCCCGAGTGAAAGATTTCTGCTAAAAAATCCAAAACTGCATGAACAGGGGCAGTAAAGGGATCTATATTCTTTGATTTTGCCCAACAAGAGAAGCGTTTCCACTTGCTGGTATAAATCCTTCTAGTAGAGGATTTAAGAGAAGCCACTATGATATCCCTAACAGGGTTAGAGATCATAGGAAGCCTGGTTAAGTAAGGAAGTGGAGCAACCAAGCTGTGAGGTTGAGAGAAGGAATAGACTGATGCAGGTGACCCGATTGGTGGATCAGAAGGTCTGGCACTGGGTCCAGATGCCACGGCTGCACCAATAGGTGACGATGGAGGAACAGAAACCAAATTTGTCGAGGCCAATAGGGGGCAATGAGAATCATTTTGGCTCTCAAAACGGTGGCTTTCTGGAGTACTTGTGGAATCAATGGAAAGGGAGGAAAGGCATAAAGAAGTCCCTGGGGCCAATCCCTCTGGGATGGCCTGGCAGTGGGAAGAGAGAGAAGAAGTCTGGGCATTTGCTGTTTTGGGGAGTAGCAAATGCTAGAAAAATCTCCTCCACTATAGATTGTTTGAGAGACCACTTGTGAGGCATGAGAATAGCTCTGCTCAATCTGTCCGCTAAAATGTTGGTTTTCCCAGGGATATGCGTTGCTACCAGAAACCGATGAGAGGAGATCGCCCATTGCCAAAGTCTGAGAGCTTCTAGGACTTGGTTCTGTTTGTTGATATACCATACTACAGACATGTTGTCCGTGTGAACTGCAATTGTTCCCAAGGGAAGAAAGAGCACTGCTCTTATCTCTAGTACATTTATGTGCAGGTGGTATTCGATTGCCACGTCCCATGAACCATCCTGCCTGATAATGACCCCCACCCGATCAGGGAGGCGTCCGTAGTGACTGTGGCTACCGGGGCGGGGATACAAAGGGTCTGCCTGATGAATCTGGGGAGAAATCCACCAGGATAGGTGGTTTTGCAAGCTTGTGTCACCAGGATTTGGTGACGCATGGAAAGTTGTTGGTAAGACCACTGGGTGAACAACATCCATTGAAGAAGACATGTAGAAGCGGGCCAAGGAAGAAGGGTAATGGCCACTGCCATGAGGCCCAACACTTTCAGGACCAGTCTGGCTTGTACCTTTTGCTGGCGAGGATGATCCGCGTGACTTTGGATATCTAAAATCCTTTGGTCTGTGGGTTGCTGACATCCGAACAGTGTCTAAATTTGCCTATAAAAGTAATAGACTGGCAGGGCAACAAGGAGGATTTTTAAGTTGATCGAAATTCTAACTGAGTGCAGAGATTTAGGGTGTAATCCTGGCTTGGAGAAGTTGATGCCTGGTGGTGGCTGAAAGGAGCCAGTCGTCGAGATGAAACACCTGGAAGCGTCTCAGGTGAGCCGTGACCACTGCCATACATTTGGTGAACACTCTGGGGCTGTAGTGAGACCAAAGGGCAGGGCTCCAGTGAAATGACTGGACCCCAGCAGCGGAGAAACCTTCTGGGGCGCTGTGAATTTTATGTGATAGCATCCTGAAGGTCTATTGAGCACATCCAGTTGTCTTTGCCCAGGAAGGGCAAAATTGATTGAAGTGTGACCATTCGAATCTCAACTTTTCACAGACTTGTTGAGTCTGCTGAGATCAATATTGGTCACCAATCTCCCGTCTTTGGGGACCAAAAGAACCTTGAGTAGATTCCGGGCTCTGAATGGTCTGTTGTAACTGGCTGAATGGCCCTTTTGTGTAGAAGCTTTGATACTTCTAACTTTGCGATTTCCCACATCTGGAAGGAATTTTTGTGATTGAAGGGACTTTCCTCGAAAGGAATTTTGTAACCCTCGGATATGATCGACTGTACCCATCTGTCTTGTGAGAGGGAAAGCCAGGCTTGTGGGTACAGCGATAATCTTCCCCCGACTGCCTCCAAGGATGGACAGTCGGGCAACACCTCAGGGAATGCTGGAAGGGCTTGTCAGAGAGAGACTCTCTGCTTCCCTGGTTTTATGGACCCCCTCTGCCTCTAGGGCAGCGTCTGTTATTATTACCACCTCTGCCTCTAGGGGTAAACTGACCGTCCCGCGTGACTCCTTGGGATGTGCGGAACCACATCTTTCCACCCTTCTGTTCTTTGGGGTAAGGTCTAGAAGGGGTGGAACCCCACGGCAGAAAGAGTCTTGCCGTCCTGCTCACACCTGGTCAATGTATCCTTCACTTGAGGACCAAACAAAGTTGACCCATCAAAGGGAGAGTTTGTGAAGGACGCCTTGAAGGATCAGCAAAATTACAGAGCCGCATCCAGGATTGGCGTCTCAGAGCCACTCCTGTGCATCTGCTGCATACGAAATCAGCCGCATAGAGGAGTTGGTTATGGAGTTAAGGATTCCTAGCTGAGAAGCAATCTTGTCTTGTGCCCCCTGAGCTGTAGGACCCTGTACTACTTCACCTAGTTCTTAAGGATGTCCCTTTGGAGTCTGGTGAAGTGACACAAATAGTTCAGCGAGGAAAACATCCGCTTACCATACCTGTCCATGGTCCTGGAATCCTTGTTAGGAGGATGGACTGGTACGGAAGGATCTACAAGTTCCTTTTTAGTGGCGGCCGCCACCGCCATGGCATCAACCAGGACACCTTGGAATTGCTGTGGAAGGGGCTGTAATAAATTTAGAAGGCCTCCTGGGAACTGGCTCTGAGTCAGGAGAAGCCCAAGCCTTCGGCGATTACCTGCATGAGGGGTCAAAGGCGGAGACACCCAGGAGGTGGAGGTCGAGAACCAAAGCCTCTAGGTATACCACTCATCATCGGAGGGATTTATGGTGGGCCAGTTTCCCCTCTGTTTCAGGAGTTCTAGGATGTCTGAAAGGAGACATCCTCAGAGGGGACCGACTCATCTAAGTCGGTAATAGACTCAGGGGAGTCTAGGCGCTTCCTCTTACAGGGCCTCTTCGGAGGATCTCCTGACGGATCAGGAGAATCCTCGGAAGAGGTTCCTCCCAGTGGGGAAACCTGAGGCGGTGGATCTCTCAGTCCGGGTGCAAGAGAGTGGGAAGAGATATCAACAGGCACCGAGAGGGAGGAGCTAAAGGAATAGACTGCTGACTGAGCCCAGGGGCCAGCACACTCATCACCTCGGCTCCCCTCCCAGGAGATCCGAGAGAACCCGTTCGAAGAAACTGGGACTCCGGGCCCACTGAAAGGGAAGGCTCCAGGAAGATGTCAGAGCCGAGCTCAAGCTCCAAGGGAAGAGCAGGGTCGGACAAGGGTCCGATGCCACTCACCCAGCAGACCAGGAAGCCCGGCCACGAATCCCTCCAAGGAAGGTCTCGAGGAGATAAGAGTAGATGCTGAAGGCAGAAGGGGTATCTGGCCTTCAGCCACAGCAGTAACTATTCCTGTAGACTCCAGCTCCAAACTCTGGGGTGTGAAGGAGGAATTGAAGAGGTGTGGACTAATAGTCGTCTGTTGAGACGGACTATGAAGCATTTGGGCTAATGCCTGTGATTTTAGCAATCTGCTTACCACCCTCTCTAAATCATGGTCTGACAACCTGGAAGACCTCGATGATCGGCCCGATGGCTCCCGAAAGAGGTGAGACATGGTGGTCGGAGCCAGTCGGAGCCGACACCAAAAGTCAGTAACAATGTCGGCACTATAGCCGGTGGTGCCGAGGATTCAAGCTGCTAGGATCGCTCCAGCCGAGCAGATCTCGACTCTGAAGGAGTCGGAGCCAAGGCCGAGGCTTAGAAACTGAAGCCTGGACCTTGGTAGTCCTAGAAGGCTTGCCCGGGCCGATTTAAGGAGACCCCTTAAAATAAGTTTATTTCTCCTTTCCTGCAGGACTCTCCGGCTAAAAGAGTGACAAATTGCACAGGAGTCCTGCAGGTGGAGAGGTCCCAGGTATAAACAAGAAGTGTGACCGTCTGTCAGAGACATCTTCTGACAGCACGAGTCACACCCTCTGTTCTTTAGACATAGCTTTCAAAACACACACACAGTCCCGAATCAGACAAGTAAAGTTAACTATGAGAAGTTATTGTAAACTCACACACACACACACACACACACACACACACACACACACACACACACCCTAACAGGGGGGGGGATGGGAGGGAATAAAGGCCTGACTAAAAAGGTAAAGAAGGAAAATAAAGTTAGTCAGAAAGGCCTCAAAAGTATCTAAGAAAGATAGAAATCTAAGAAAAGAAAAATTTTCTGATTGGGGCTAAAATTTAGTAATACTAAACACTTACCAGGAGCTGGCAAGGAGGACCTCATCAGCGGCAAACGAGATCTGGGTACTTACTGCCTTGCATCATGGGATATGGGGCTGCCTCGAGCTGGTAAAAGTGACTCTCGAGCGTAGCAAGTGCCGAGTTGGAGCCGAGGCTCGGCTCCGAACCCATCAAGCAAGAATGAAGGCGAGATTGACAACTTAACATGGTGAGCTTTTCCAGCATAAAATTGAGGTCCCAGGGAGGAGGGATGGGTTTTCTTGGTGGTCTGATATGCAAGACCCATCTCAGGAAAAGTTTAACGTCCAGTCTAGAAAGCAGAGGTGGCTGTAAAGATAAGCAGGCTGAAATAGTAGAAAGGTGGACTTTCAATGAAGAATATGGTAGTCCTTCCTTAATAAGCTACAGTTAAGGACAAGTGAGGTATCAATCTGAAAAGGGTCCCTTTCCTTAAGGGAACACCATTTTGAGAATCGCTGCCATTTGGACAAATAGTTTTTTCTAGTAGTTGGTTTCCAGGCCTCCCTCAGGACTGAGAGCACATCCTCGGAGTAAGGTTATCTGAAAGGGATCAGAAGTTGATCTCCTAAAGAGTTAAATGCAACAAAAGTAACTGCGGGTGAATGAGAGATCCCTTTCGTTGTGTGAGTAGGTCCACCTTGTGGGGCAACTTGTGGTGATTGCCCTTGGCTAGGGAGAGAAGGGGGAACCAGTGTTGCTTGGCCAATAGAGAGTCACCAGCAAGATTTTTCATTGGTCCTTCTTGATCTTCAGTAGGACCTTTTGTATTAGAGGGAAGGGAGAAAAGGCATACAAGAGCATTACCTTCCATGGAAAGCTGAAGGCATTTACCCTGCAGGCTAGTGGAGTGTGATCCCTGGAACAGAATTTGTTTAGTTGTCTGTTCTGGGGAGGCAAACAAATTCACTTGAGGTGTGCCCCACTGGTGGACAATGACTAGGAAGGTTTCCCTGTGCAACATCCATTCGTGTTGTAGAGAGGATGTTCTGCTAGGTCTGCTTGTTTGTTTTCCTGAGAGGGAATGTAAGAAGTCTGTGGGAAAAGGTTGTGATTGGCTGCTAGATCCCAGATTTGTAGGGTTATCTGGCATAGCTGGTATGCTTTTGTCCCTCCTTGTTTGTTGAGGTACCACGTAGTGTCTGTCACAATGTGGAACAGCCCTGGTTGCAAGATGGGAAGGAAAGCTTTCAGAGCCAGCAATACTGCAGTAATTTCTCTGACACTGATATGTTGCTTCTGCAGGGCAGGGGTCAAATACTGTTGTACCCTTAAGTCCTTTAGCATTGCCCTCCAACCTAGGTCTGACGCATCTGTATGTATGGATTGAGTGGTGGGGGGCAAGTGAAGAGGAATGCCATGGTTCTGTCTGGTTTGCTGAATCCACCACTTCAGTTCTGTTTTTAAGCAGAACAGAAGGGGAATAAGTTTGTCTAGTGGATGTTGGTTCTGAAAGCACACATTCTTTAGGTACCATTGGAATTTTCTTATGAGCTTCCTGGCTAATGGGAGCAAGGGAACAGTAGCTGCCATGAGACCTAGGACTTGCAGAAATTGTCTTGCAGAGAGATGAGATTCTGAAAGGAGGCTTTGAAAATGGGTATAGAGAGACTGCACTTTGTCCATGGGAGAAAGGATCTCTCCTGATCCTGCATCCTAAGGATACTTTGTCCTGTTGAGGACGGAAAGAGGATTTCTGAAGGTTTAGGGTGAATCCCAAGTTGTGGAGGAGGGTCATGGTAAACTTGAGATGGGTCTGTAGGGTGGACTTTGATTTGGCCAGAATGAGAATGCCGTCCAAACAAGGGTAGATTTAGATTTCCTTGTTTCTGCAATAGTCAATGGCTGGGGCCAAGCACTTTGTAAAGACTCTCGGCGCTGTAGACAAGCCAAATGGCAAGGCTGTAAACTGAAAGTGTGAAGAGTAGCCAGTAAACTGCAGAAATTTCCTGTGAGATGGCCTGATAGGAACGTGTAGGTAAGCATCCTTTAGGTCAAGGGTGACCATGAAGGCTTGGAGAAGCATTTGAAGGGAAAGCATCTTGAAGGAGGGAATGTTCAGGAACAAGTCCAGATATGAAAAGCCTAGGATTGGTCTCCAAGGGCCATCCTTTTTTGGAACTAGGAACATATAGGAATAGAAGCCTTGTCCTTCCTGTCCTGAGAGAACTGTTTCTATACTTCCTTGAGGCAGGAGTTCTTCCAAAATGGGAGGGAACAGATGAAGCTGGTTTCTTGGAGGGAAAGGGATTCTTTTTAGTTTTGGTCTTTCCTTCCAGGATAGGAAGTATCCTATTTGGATGATGGAGAGAACCCAAAGATCTGTTGTGCTGGATTTCCAGAAGGGGAGGCAGTGAGGTACGGCGGGCGGACAGAGACGGTTAAGCAAGGCAGTCACGCTGAAGGAGGAACCCTCCTCTGTCTGCAAAGGGCTGTTAGGCTGGTGGCTGAGAGTTGGGAGTTCTGTAGTAAGGCTGTCTCCTTGATGTCCTGTGGGCGTTTAGTATAATGAGTCCTTCTGACAAAGGATGGTTTTGCTGGGTAATTCCTATAATATCTGGGGAAGGGGAACACCAGCAGATACTTAATGTATTGTAGTTCTTTGCTTTTCTCTTGGAAGTTTTTGAAAAGTTCTGCTAAGTTTTTCCCAAATAAAAGGTTGTGGTCCAAACGAGCATCCATGATTTTGGATCTGAAATCCTCTGGTAGAGGTTGTAAGCAAAGCCAGGAGTATCTGTGTAAGGCAGATGCACAGGCAGCAGCCCTGACTGAAGCCTCTGCTGCATCGTAGCTGCATCTGATGGAGTGTCTGGCTACTTGTGTAGCTAGGGACAACTTTGACGTAATGTCAGCTTTGGTTGGACGGTCTGGGGTACAAGGTGGAAGCCTGGGAGACCAGGTCCTGAGTGTACTTAACCATGTGGGTTTGGTAGTTAATAGCCCTGAAGTTCAGGTGACGGAGGTATATATCTTTTTACCCATTCTGTCCATGGTTTTGCTGTCTATCTGTTGGCAAAAGTGAAGCAGAGGGTAATTGCCTAGACTGTCTATTTGGAGACGCAGCAATAACTGCTGGGTCTGCTGGGGGGGGGGGGGGTTCACCAGAAATGCGTGGTCATAAGGCACTTTGTAAAATCTATCTGGCATTTTAGGGGCAGGAGGTTGAGAGTCTGGGCTTTTGGAAACAGAATTAAAGGCATCCAGGAAAGCTGGAAGCACAGGAGGAATCACTGAAGGGGAAGGTGACTCAAGTTGCAGAAGTTCAAAATATCTTTTCGAGGTATCTGACATTAAGGCAGTGTCCCACTTGAAGTAGTCCTGCATTTTTGTGATAGTTTCCTCAAAGGTAATGTCCTCTGGCGGGGGAGTCTCCTTCAATAGAGTCTTCATCTGGGGAATAATAATCCACAGGTGAAGCAATCAGAGACAGAGGAGATGGACTCCTCAGAGGAGGAGTAGGACTGTTCTGTTTCTTCTTCTTTACTTGATGTGTAGTGGTTAAAGGTAGGGAGGAAACAGAGGCTGGCCTGGGGCTCAGCACAGGAATGGTGGAAGGTGCAGGGCCTGAGAGCCTAAGAGCCATGAAGGCCTGCATTAGTGAGTTGGTAAATGACTGCCAATCTGGGGTTACTTGAGGCATGGGGCTCAAGTGCTTTGTCTTTTCTTAGATGGTGTAGGCTTAGGGGAAGGCTTAGCAACACAGGCCTGGGCTGGCATAGGAGAAATTTCAGTCGGCCGACCAAGTGTTGGTTCCCCCTCGACGTTGGTTATGGCCGGTGTCTGGGTTAACTCCACGGATGTGCTTTCTTTGACTGTCGAAACAACCTCTTCCAGGGGAACTGTCAAAGCTGATGGAGAAAATCGAGAGTCCCTCAGCCCCTATACTGGTAGTCGGCTGGACATCTGATGGCGGAGCAGCATCAGGAGAAGGCCTGGAAACCTTGGCCTTCTTCCTCGGTTGGCTTGGGCGGCCAACTCAGGATCCATCCTGAGAGTGAGGCGTTTTAGTCTTAGATTTTCCAAATACAAATGAAGTGCCGGTCTTTGGCATGAAGGACTGACAAAGTACAGTTGTGTACACTTACATAAATGTAGATGTACGAGTGTATTCACTGTTGCAGTCATTACATTTGGGTAATCTGCTGACAGGATGCCCTCAGTCGGCCTGAATTCCAAAATCTTGGGTCCCGCGTCAGTTGCTGTCTTCTCTTCCATGACGTCAGGTTGTCAGGGGTATAAAACATGCAGCCGACGCCATTTTCTTTAGTTTTTCTTGCCCCAGATGTCAGGTGCCCCCCAAAAGGTATCAATATTTTATATATATATATATATATATATATATATATATATATATATATATATATATATATATATATATATATATATATATATATATATATATATATATATATATATATATATGTATATATACAACTATATATATATATATATATATATATATATATATATATATATATATATATATATATATACAACTATACATAGATATATATATATATATATATATATATATATATATATATATATTGATAGATAGATATATATATAGATATATACATACACACACACACACACACATGCATCAATATAAAGTTTACCTTCATCTACAAGCAAATACACCACATGGATTGTAGAAGATAAAGAAGGAAAGATAAACTTTAGAATGACAGGGGGATGGGCAGGAGGGTAACCTGAACTGCAACAGTGAATACACTCGAACATCTACATTTATGGTAAGTGTACACAACTGTACTATGTTCTTCGTGTTTTATTGTTGCAGTCATTACATTTGGATAGAATCCCAAAGCTATGGTTGAGAGGCTGGAGCTAAACAGCATTAGGTGCGGCTATAAGGCCCTTCAGTGGCAAAGCCTGCCCTGGACTTAGAGTAGAGAGGTAAATGGTAATGCTTTGTAAAGGTGTGAGCAGAACTCCAAGTAGCAGCCTCTAGAATGTCTTTGGTTGGTACTCCTCTGAGAAAGGCTGCTGAAGTAGCTGCAGCTCTGGTGGAATGAGACCTAATGCCCTTGGGCACAGGTTTACCATGGTGTAAGTAGCAGAAACGGATGCAGTGGCTTATCCACTTTGAAACTGTCTGCTTTGAAATAGCCTTTCCTTCTGATCCTGCAGCATATGACACTAGTAATTGTTCAGTTTTTCTTAGAGCTTTAGTCCTGCTCAAGTAGAATCTTAGCTGTCTGTGTACGTCCAAGGAATGCAGAATTCTCTCCCCTTTGTTCTGTGGATTTGGATAAAAAGTTGGCAGATTAATTGTTTAGTTAAGAGCCACACTGGAAACAACCTTAGGCATAAAAGAAGGATTTGTCCTCAGAAACACCCTGTCTGGGTAAAATATGATAAAAGGCTCTACAGCCATGAGGGCCTGTAGCACTGAAACTCTTCTTGCTGAAGTTACTGCTAGTAGCACAGCTGTCTTCCATGGTAAGAACTTTATATCAGCGGTACCAGCTGGTTCAAATGGTGGCAGAGTGAGCTTTTCCAACACATAATTGAGGTCCCATGCAGGTAATGGTGATCTTCTAGGAGGCCTTAAATTTTTGGCTCCTCTAAGATACTGCTTTATTTAAGGATGAGAAAAGATTGGTGGCTCTGTACTGTAATGAGCCGAAATGGCAGAGGCATGGATTTTGATTGATGAGAAAGATAGGCCTTTGTCAAGCATCTCAGTCAAGTATTGTAATTTCTGAGGAATATGTGGCTCTGCTGCATCAGTTCCTTGTGCTTGATTCCAAGCACAGAATCTCTTCCATTTGTCAGCATAAGATTTTCTAGTACTAGGCCTTCTGGCCTCCAAAATGACATTCATCACAGCTTTACTGAGAGGTGTTGTTTGTATGATTACATGATTAGCCATGCTGCCAGGTTCAGAGTCTGTAGCTGATTGTCCAGGATCTGATTGTTTGGCTGGGACAGTAGGTGCGGCCTTTTAGGCAAGGTCCAAGCTGGGTATTGAGACAAGTTCCTTAGGATTGGGTACCAGTATAGGCAGGGCCAGTCCGGGGCAATTACTATCATCTTTGGCTTCTCTTGTCTGACTTTTAGGAGGACCTTGGGTAGAAGAGGCAAAGGAGGAAAGGCGTAAACTGATAGGTTTTCCAACTGAAGGACAGAGCATCCACTTTCCATGCTTGTCTGTGATACATCCTTGTGCAGAAACTTTTCAATTGATAATTTTGAGGAGACGCAAAAAAGATCTATGTCTGGGCTCCCCCATTTCTCTGTTATCATGCTGAAGACTTGTGGATTTAGTTTCCACTCGTGAGGATCCATAAGGTTTCTGCTTAAATCGTCTGCCAGAGTGTTTTGTTTTCCTGGCAGGAATTGAGCTTGAAGATGTATCTGGTAGGTCAAAGCTGTGTCCCCACAGTGCCATGGCTAATCTGCAAAGGGGGTATGAGTGTGTGCCCCCTTGCTTGTTTATATACCACATGACTGTGGTGTTGTCCGTCTTTATCAGTAATTGCCCTGGATGAAGCAAGTCCTTGAAGGCTGTTAGGGCATTTTGAACAGCTAGCATCTTTTTCTGGTTGATATGTAGATGCATTTGTTTTCGTGCCCATATGCCCTGAATGCATTTTCCTGCCATGTGGGCCTCCCAGGTATAATCTGATGCGTCTGTTGTTAAGGATTGGCTGGCAGAGGGTAGAGTGAAGAGCCGTCCCATGTTTTGATGACAGGCCTTCGCCCACCATAGAAACTCCTGCTGCAGGCAGGGAATGAGAGGAATCATTGTTTCCAGACTGTGTGAATGTTGACTCCATAAACTTTTTAGGTACCACTGAAGTTTCCTCATATGCAGTCTTGCATATGGAATTAGTAGGATGCAGGATGTCATGTAGCCCAGAGACTGCAGAATTTGTCTTGCAGATTTCGTTGCCATCAGTTTGAAGTAAGTAGTCAGTTGTCTTTGTTTGTCTGGCGTGAGGTAAGCCATCTGGGCAGTTGTATTCAAGGCTGCACCCAGGAATGTTATCTTTTGGGAGGGTACCAGTTTTGATTTGTTTTCATTTATTGTGTACCCTAGGTATGTTAGAAGCCTTTTCACAAACGCCAGGTGTCGAAGAAGAGTGTCCTTGTTCTCTGCCTGAATGAGACAGTCGTCCAAGTAAGGATATATTTGTATACTTCTTTGTCTGCAAAATGCAATTACTGGTGCCAGGCACTTTGTGAAGACCATTGGCGCAGTAGATAAGCCAAAGGGCAGTGCAGAGAATTGGTAATGCATTAAGCCAGCCTTGAATCTGAGGAATCGTCTGCACGACTGTCTTATAGGGACATGCAGGTATGCCTCTTTTAGGTCTAAAGTCACCAGCCAAGCATTCTTGCCCAGCATGGGCAGAAGCTGCTGCAAAGTCAGCATTTTGAATTCTGGAATGTCCAGGTATGTGGTCAAAATTGATAAATCCAGTATTGGCCACCAGGCCTTGTCCTTTCTGGGTACCAAGAACAGTCTTGAGTAAAACCCTTATCCTTTTTCCTGTTCTGGTACTGTCTGACTGGCCCTCATATCCATGAGTGACGTAACCTGTTTCTGTGCCTCTGCCCATTGATTTTTTGGCAGATCTGGCCAACCATTTGCCATTGGCAGTGTGTGGAAATGGAATCTGTATCCCTGTGATACGATGTTTAGTACACATTTGTCCTGGGTTAACTGCTAATTTTGAGCAAAAAGTGCTTATTTTCCAACTATGGGTGCTGCCAAAAGTTAAGTGCTTGGTGTAAGCAGAGGGAAGTCATTGGGATTGCTTTCTGTAGGTTTGCGCTTTATCTCCTCCAGATTTGGAGGTGGATGCGCCCCATTGCTTTGACCTATATGAGTCTTGCGCCTGGTATCTGGAACCCTTAGGGCATCTGGATTTGCCCCTTTGAGCTCTGTCTGACACAGGAAAGGACCAATTTTTTGTATGCCAGTGTCTACTGAATCTTGGAGGCTGCACTTAAGTCTTTAACAGTTTGCATAGACTTAGCTTTGTCTTTCATTTTCTTTAAAACCACTTCTGCCTTAATACCAAAGAGAGAATCATGCTGTAAAGGTGCATCTAGCAATTTAGCTTTAACAATTGGCTTAAGTGTTGGTGTCATTCAAAGGGGATCCAATGCCTATCAGCCTGGGATGACATGCTCGACAAGCCACGATGCTTCGCTAGGGACAGCTTGCACCTGTCACCCCTGGGCTTTCGGATATTGGCAAAGGCTCTTGCTACCCCCATAGTGCCTTTTTTAGGCAAGGCTCAAAAGACAAACCCACCTCCATAGGTATCACAAGGAATAAGAAACTAAGAGTAATGCTACTCAACGCCAGAAGTCTAAACCTCAAGATGCACGCACTCAAAACTCTCCTTAGCATGGAGAACATCGATATCTGTGCAGTAACAAAAACCTGGTTCAAGGCTCCCAAGAGCGCCCCAGCACTACCAGGTTATACCTCATACCATGCTTTTCGGCCCCAAAACTTGGACCGAACCACAAAAGGAGGGGGAGTATCAATATTCGTCAAAGATACCCACACCTCCAGGTTGGTGGCACAGCACGAAGCATCTATACATGTGCAACTAACTGTGGGTAAAACTGCCTTCCAGTTTATAGCCTGCTACAGACCACCCTCCCAAACACAGGAACTCCACTTGGCCTTCCTGAGAATACTGGAAAATATGAAGGTCTCTCCAAACACCATTATATTGGGCGACTTCAACTACCCAAACATACACTGGGAGCATTACTCTAGCTCCAACACCCTAGCCCAAAGGTTCCTAGAATTTATAAACTCAAATGCTATGGAACAACTTGTTACCACTCCCACAAGAGGGGAAAACATACTGGACCTGATCATCACCAACATGGGGACACTATGCTCCAGACCAGAAGTGTATCCCTCACTGGTAAGGTCAGACCATAAATTAATCTAACTGGATATTCACATCCCGACCCCACCCCCTGCCCAGAAAATCACAGTGAAAAACTTCTCTAAAGCAAATTTCACACACCTCAAAACCGAGGCGAAATCCTTCAAAGCCCACGGGCCTGTGGAAAATACGGCCCAGACCGCAGAATCCTTTATAAACGCATTCTATGAACACCTTCAGGAATGCATGGATCATGCAATCCCAAATAAAACCAAGACCCAATCCTCCAAAGGCAGACGTCCTGTCTGGTGGACCCCAGCCATAAACAAACTATACAACAGAAGGAGGAAGCTACTACATGATAGAGCAAAATCCCAAAAAGGGAAGGCATCTCTGATCAGTATTAGCAAAAAACTACGGGCACTCATAAAATCGTCTAAGGCCAGCTTTGAGAGAATAATTGCACAGGACACTAAGGATAATCACAAGGCTTTCTTTAGTTATGTTAGGAACCTGGGTGGGAATTCCCAGATGTGCTCAGAATTAGTCCAAAATAAAAAATACACCAAGCCCACAGACATTGCCAACATCCTAGCTGACAGATTCAGTGCAAACTTCTCCCCTCTCCACCAAAGGGCAAATATCTATCCAACAGAGTGCGCCCCTGACATCTCAGATGCTCAGGTAAGAGCCGCCTCTCCAAAGCAAAAATCACAGCATCAATGGGACCAGATGGTGTCCTGGGCTGCATCCTACATGAACTCCAAGAAGAGCTAAACCCAAACATAAAACTACTGCTCAATCTTAGCCTTACTACAGGATATGTACCCAAAGAGTGGCGTACAGCAACAGTGGTCCCTCTCCACAAAGGTGGTGCCTCAACGGATCCTGGAAACTATCGCCACATAAGCCTGACTAGCTTGGTCTGCAAAGCTATGGAAAAGATCATCATGGACCTCATAAATAAAGATATTAGGGACCTACAGAGACTGGATCCTACCCAGTTTAGCTTTGTTAAGGGCAGATCCTGCCTCTTAAACCTGGTTGATTTCTTTGAAACAGTCACCAAGGCCATTGACGAGGGGAAGGTGGTCCACACAGCCTACCTGGACCTCGCAAAAGCCTTCGATACAATACCCCACTCGGGCATTATAGATAAGCTCACCAGCTTAAATATAAACCCCTATGTCACTAGATGGGTTGCAAACTGGCTCAAGGACAGAACCCACATGGTTAGAATTGCTGGAGCCATGTCAGACTCCAAACCAGTTACAAGTGGCGTACCACAAGGCTCAGTCCTGGGACCTCTCTTGTTCGGTATATATTTCTCGGTGGTACAGGCCAACACGGAAGACTGTGGCTGACCAAGTTCGCAGATGACTGCAAACTGGGCGCCATAATCAACTCTCCAGCCGACACAAGCATCCTCCAAAAGGGCCTCACAGAAACAGACAACTGGTGCCAGAGCCATGGCCTCAAGCTAAATGCCAAAATGTGTATAGTCATCCCCTTTGGCAAAAACAAAGTGCCCACAAATTACCACATAGGTGGTAATCCATTAAGTACAGAAGAAGTCATTAGGGACCTGGGGACCCAAGTTGATGGCAATCTCTCATTTGACAACCACGTGGCCAAAGTGGTTAGAAAAACATTTTATATAGCCCACCTAATCATGAAGGGATTCACATCTAGATCAGGGGAGCTCATCGTACCTCTTTACTCATCAGGCCCATAATTGAGTACAATGCCCCTTTTGGGATGTACCTTACCAGACACCTGCAGCAACTGGAAAGACCCCAAAAGTACCTCACCAAGAGGATCAAAGGGCTCGAACAGATGCCATATGCTGCCCGGTTAAAGAAACTCCAGCTCTACTCAGTGGCATACCGCCTGCTCAGAGGCGATCTGTGCCTGACATATAAAGCCAAGTCCAATCCGGAATTAATGGACATGCACCTCAGAAAATCCAAATCCCATCGAGCTACGTGCTCGAGAGACTTGAACCTCAGCACTGAAATAAACAGGACATGCTGGAGGGACAGATTCATAACCCAGAGGCTCCCTTCACTCTGGAATAAAATCCCAAATCCCAGTCCAGGTTAGGCAGAGTCCCACATTGACTCTCTTCAAGAGGAATCTTGATGAGTGGATGGGAGATCGTAGGTTTACCCCGGCTATCACTTCTGTGTCACTGTTAGACAGAGGCACAGTATACTAACCTCAAAAAAAGGCATAGCAAAATTAATTTAAAATGGGTGGCGAAAGCCAAACACACTCTGGCTAGGCTTATAAATGCCCTAGGGCAGATAGCCTAGTATGAACCTATGAACCTATGATCAGGCAACTTTTGTTCCTTTAACCAGGCATGCCTCCTAATCACAGATCCAGTAACTGCGGCCCTGCAGGAGGCCTCTAAAGAATCAAAACCACATTGCAAAGTATGCTTTCCAACTTGTTCAACAGCATGCAATAATTCCTGCAATACTTTATTTTCTGCACATTCTGAAATCACCATAATTTTCTGTTTCAGCAATCCCATAACATGTTGCTGGTACTTAAGCATATGAAATTGAGAGTTTAAGGCCCTGATTGCCAAGGTTGCAGATGTATAAACCCTTTTTCCCCATCTGTCTAGTGCCCTTGAATCTCTGTTAGAGGGGGTAGGATTTTTTGCTGTTGAGGCCTTATCTCCCTTTAGGCCCTGTGAAATCGTTTCAGGATCAGCAGCAGGGTTTCTAAATAAAAATGTATGTGAGTCAGGGGCCGTGTAATATCGGTCAGGCTTATTGGGAGCCAGAGGTAAGGAGTCAGGGGTCAAGCTTGACTCCGAAAACACATCATCCACAATGTCTAAAACAGGGGGAATGGCTAAAAGCTTGTGCTAAGGGAGAAGGAGGAAATCCCTGAGCCTCTTTTTTGATTCTGAGAAGTCTTGACTCTCCCAGTAAAAATGCTCCCTCAAAGTATGCAAGGTTTCTCCAAATGAATAATCCTCAGGAGGAGATGCAGATGGAACAGACTCCTCAGCATCAGAATCCTCATAGGGAGGTATAGATAATTCCTGATCAGAAGAGGAATCAGAAGAAATAGAAACCTGATCTGAAGATTCATAATCAGTGTCTTGCCTAGGCCTCTTATCTGGAAGGGGATGGGTACCCCTGATCAAGGTAATAAGGTCTTCAGCCATTTTGATCATCTGTTTTTTAGGCATAGAGGCCTGTGCACGTAGCTTATGCGTCATTTTTTTAGTTTTAGAAGTTGCTTTTGTCTTTGGTTTTGCAGCTGTCGTCGGATTGATATATAAATGTTGAGGTCTGAATACACCCTCAGAAGCCGGTGCCTGCTCAGCGGCTCCGGACCCATCCGAGGGAGATACATCCGTCGGTCCAATACCTTGAGTATCTTGAGGCATGCCGGACTCCACATGGGTGCCAGTAGAGGCCTGCGATTCAAAGGTAGCGGGTACCAGGGGCTGCGAAAGCGCCTCACTGAGTACCGGCGACTGGCTTAGGAGAAGCTTCGTAGTCGGTTTTGGATCTCGACTGCCTTTCTCTGTCCTTTTCTTTGCATTTTTTATGTACTCCGGTAGTCGGATTGCTATCTGATGACATTTCTGGGTAGTTAAATCTGTTTCCAAAATACTTTGAAACAAAAATATACTGACGCTTAATAGCGCGTTCGTTAAATCTAGCACAAAACAGACAGCTAGGCACGTTGTGATCAGAGCCTAGGCAAGGAATACAGTATAAATGGAAATCCTTATGAGGTATTTGCTTCCCACAAGTAATACAGTTATTAACTTTTTCTGACATTGGTAAAAAGCAAGAAAAAAGTTTCCCCAAAGGGGTACTTAGCTTTAGTGAAGACTTCGGTTCTGAAACTCAAACTCGAATATTTCAGTAGTTGGCCAACCGGCACTTGCGAAATGCTTCTGCTTTGGGCACCGAGCGGCAAGAAAGACTAAAGAAAATGACATCGGCTGCATGTTTTATACCCCTGATGACCTGACGTCATGGCAGAGAAGACAGCAACTGATGCAGGACCCAAGACTTTGGAATTCAGGCCGACTGAGGGCAACCTGCCAGCAGATTACCCAAATGTAATGACTGCAACAGTGAAACACGAAGAACATATGGGGCAGGCCTTATGGTTGTGCTCCTTTCCTAAGCAAAACACACACCGATTATAAGAGTCTTTGTGTGGTATCTGACGCCCGCAGTTACATTTGCTCTTTTTCTCAGACATCAGCTAAAGGGAAATCTACAGAAACCAAATTCAAGCATATGCAAGAGAATAAAATCCCCAACAAGGTACTTATCTTTAGAAGTCTTTGGTCGTAGGCGCGAAGTGGTCGAAGTAACGTGGTCTGCGGTTGAAAAGTTCTGAGGTCTGTGCGTGCAGATGTCGCATTTATAGTCCCTGGTTTAAGGCCCTGCGTGTGACATCCCACGCACCTACAGCAGCCAGGCTCAAGCTTTTGTATAGGAGCCGATGTCAGGTCGCTTGAGGTGGAAAAATCACACAGTATGAATACTGCAACATAGGAATAGAAGGACACTGTTTTACCTGACCTGAATCAGAGGTAAGCATCCATTAAACTCCAAGGTGACCATGGCAGCCTGAGGAAAAAGACCACGGGAAGAAGTTTTTGTAAAGTTAGCATTTTGAACGAGGGAAAGCAAAAGGAGTGTGCTTAAATGAGAGGTCTAATGTGGGTCTCTAGTTTCCTTTTTTCTTGGGATCAGAAACAGTCTGGAATAGAATCCTGTTCCTAACTCTTTTAAAAGGACTGGTTTTATGGATTCTTGTGCTACCTTTTGATTTGAGTCTCTCTCTCTTCTACCTTTTTGGCATTAAAATAATTCCCAAGAACCTTGGGAGACAAGGAAATCGTATTCTGTACCCAGCTCTGATTTCTAGGACCCATCTGTCCTGCATGATAGTTTTCCATTGGTTTAGAAGAGTGTGAGAGTCTGCCCACTAGCTTTGATCAATAGCTGTGGTCGGATTTTGAGGGAGGCGTCTGAGCCAAGGCTTCACCCTGTTGGATCCCTGGTGTTGGAACCCAGTGCTGTCAGTTCTTGCCACCATCTATGCCATCTACCCCTTCTGGTACTCGTGCTTCAGATTTTTGACTGGGAAGACCACATAGGGAGTTCCTATTGAACCTAGAAGGTGGGGCCTGAAGAAAGTCCTTGACAGTTTGCACAATTTAAACCTTCCCCTTTAGCCTTTTAAAAACATTTTGAGCATCAAGTCCAAAGACCAAACCCCTGTTAAAGGATGCATAAAGGATTTCATATTTGACAAGGTTGAAATAAAACTGCTCTCTAAGCAAAGCACATCACCTATTACTGACCCTGAGGCAGCCACACTATTTGATAAGCCACAGTGTAGAGTCTATAGCAATCCGGGAACTGGTGTTGCAAAGTTCCAGCTACTACTTTTAGAGAGCCTTGTTCTGCACCACTCCATCTTCTGTTTCATTTGGTTTAGGAATCATTCCTGGAATTTAACCACATGAAACTAGAAATTTAAAGCTCTCAAAGCCAAGGTAGTTGAGGTATACATTTTTGTCTGAAATATGTCAGGCATTATACCCTTTTTGTCATAAGACAAAAATTTCTTAGTAGTGCTTCCCCTGAACTCTAAGGAAACCAACTCAGGGGGTCCTGCACAGGATTTCTAAAAAGATGTTTATTAGAATCTGCGACCCTGTAAAAATGTAAGGTTTCCTGAGGTAAAGGGTCTGGGAGTCGGGCTGCTGAGATGTGCCCTGCATGACATCATCCACTACATTTGGGATTAGAGGAGCTACCAGAAATTTTATAGTCAGGAACAGTAAGAAATTCTCTGACTCTTCTTGGACTGAGGGTAGTCCCGAGTTTCCCAAATGAAAGACTCATCTTATGCAAACTCTCTCCAAAGGAAAAATCCTCAGGAATTGAACCTGATGAAAGGATGTCATCTGACTCAAGAGTTGGCATATAACACTGTTGAAAGCTGTTCCACATATGTCAACTTATCATTGTCCAAGTTAAAGGAATCAGAGGACTCCAGAGGTGAAAGATAGTACAGTTGTGTACACTTACCATAAATGTAGATGTTAAAGTGTTACTCACTGTTGCAGTCATCACATTTGGGTTACCTGCCTGCAGGTAGCCTTCAGTCGGCCTGAATACCAGAATCTTGGGATTTCTGCATTGAATGCTGTCGATTCTTCCATGACGCCAGGTTGTCAAGGGTATAAAACACGCGGCTAATGCCATTACAACAGTTTTTCTTGCCCCAGATGTCGAGCCCCCAAAACAGGAAGCAATTACATATGTAACACCCCCAGCAAAAAGCAAATACCAAGATATGCCAAACAAAACAGATAGGTAGAAGTAAAGAGAAGTCAGAGGGCTGGAGGGAGAGTAACCAGGACTGCAACAGTGAATACACTCAGACATCTACATTTATGGTAAGTGTACACAACTGTACTATGTTCATAGGTAGGTACTAGGCTATTGGCCCTAGGGCCTATACAAATCTATCCAAAAAGGTACCCTGACTTTCGCCACCCAAGAAAATTATTTCCTGTGCCCCTGTCAAGCAGAACCACAGAAGTGATCCCGGGGTGAATTTCCTATTACCCATCCGATCAAGATTTTTCTTGAAGAGTGCTAATGAGGAGCTCTGTTTGACATAGATAGGTAGCCTGTTCCAGAGTATGGGAAGTCTCTGGGACAGGAATCTATCCATCCAACATGTTCTGTTTATTGTGGTGACAAGGTTTAGGTCCCTAGAGCGTGTAGCTCGGAGGGATTGGGATTTCTTTAAGTGGAGCATGTCCAACAGCTCTGGATTTGACATAGCTTTGTATGTTAGGCAGACATTGCCTCTGAGTAGGCGATATGCGAGGGAGTAAAGCTGGAGTTGTTTTGAGTAGGTCTGCGTAGGACATCTGTTTGAGGCCAGTAATCCTCTTTGTGAGGTATTTCTGCGGCCTTTCCAGTTGTTGTATATGTCCTGTGAGGTACATACCAAAGAGGTGTCGTACTCTATAATGGGTCTAATGAGTGTTGAGTAGAGGGGAACAATGACCTCTTTTTTTCTGGATGAGAAACCTTTTGTGATGAGGTGTGCCACTTAAGGATTTCCTGACCACTGTGGCGATGCGATTATCAAATAAGAGACTACTGACCACCTGTTTCCCAAGGTCTCTTATCACACTTTCGATGTTAAATAGACTACCGCCTATGTGGTAGTTCATAGGTACAGAGTTTTTACCAAAGGGGATGACAATGCACTTTTTGGCACTGAGCTTGAGACCATGGCTTTGACACCAGGCATCTGTCTCAGTGAGACCATTTTGCAGGATGTCCACATCATTAGGAGTTTCGATTATGGCTCCTAGTTTTCAGTCATCTGCGAATTTAGTTAGCCAAAGACCTTCTGTGTTAGCCTGTACTTCAGTACCAAACAGGAAAGGACCCAGGACTGAACCCTGTGGTACTCCACTCGTCACTGGTCTGAAGTCTGACTTGGAGTCTGCTACTTTGCCACTGTGGGTTCTGTCAGTAAGCCAGTTGGCAACCCACCTTGTGACATAGGGATTTATACCTAGTTTAGTGAGTTTATCTATAATTCCAGAGTGCGGGATGGTGTTGAACACCTTGGTGAGATCTAGACAGGCTGTGTGAACCACCTAACTATCATTTATGGCTTTGCTGACTGCTTCAAAGACTGCTTCAAAGAAGTCTATCAGGTTTAGGAGACATGATCTGCCTTTTACAAACCCGAACTGTGTGGGGTCCAGAGTTTGGAGATCTCCAATGTCTTTGTTCGAGTCCCATGATGATACGTTCCATGGCCTTGCAGACCACGCTCATCAGGCTAATGGGGCGTTAGTTCCCAGGGTCTGTTGTGGCGCCCCCTCCCCCCCCTTTGTGGAGTGGGATAACTGTTGCGGTGTGCCATTCAATGGGCACAAAGCCTGAGGTGAGGCTATGATTGAAAATGATACTTAGGTGGGGTGCCAGTTCATTCTGTAGTTCGGGCAGAAGGCAGCCTGGGATGTTGTCAGGTCCCATGGATGCTGTATTCTTGGCTTTGGGGAGTGAGGTTTTTACCTGTGCAGCCGTGATTACAGGAACTTTGCATTCTTCCGGTATAAAGATGGGCCCTTTAGTGAGTGATAGGGGGGTAAAGTTAGCACTGAACTTATCTGCCAGGATGTTGGCTTTATCAGTTGGTTCTGTATAGTTTGTGTCATTGTGCTGTAACTCGGAGCAGATCTGAGTACTGCCATTGAGATTCTTGACATAGCTATAGAATGATTTGTGGCGGTCTTTAGAATCAGTGGCGATTTTGTTTTCATAGCTAGTTTGGAGGATTTTATGAGGGATCTCAGCTTCTTACTGAGGCTGACCAGGGAGTTCCTCTAATCATGGGATTTTACTCTTTTTTTGTAACAGTTTCTTTCTTCTGTTGTAGAGTTTATTTATGGCAGAAGACCACCAGATTGGCTTCCTTTTTTTGGAGGATATCATCTTGGTTCTGTTAGGGATATGCACTCGTGTAAGTGCTTATAAAGTGCATTTGTGTAGGATTCAGCAGTCGTACCTCTATTATCTATCTGCATGGATGTCGTGAAGTTTGCCACTTCTGTCTTAAGAAGCGTGAAGTTGGCTTTGGAGAAAATTTTTATGGTTGTTTTCTTAATGGGGGGTGGGAGCGGGATGTGGATGTCTAGAGTGATTAGCTTGTGGTTGGATCTGACCAATGAGGAGCTGACCTCTGGTGTGGAACACCGATCGCCCATGTTGCTGATGACCAGGTCTAGGATATTGCTACCCCTTGTGGGGGTGTGGATAAGTTGATCCAAGGCACTGGAATTCTGGAATTGATGAATTCCAGAAAACGTTGAGCAAAAGAGTTGGTACACGAGTAGTTTTCCCAGTTAATGATGGGGTAGTTGAAATCACCCATTATTAGGGTGTTGGGTTGTACCTTAATATTTTCCAGTGTATCAAGAAAACAGGAGTGGGAATCTTGGGGCATGGTGGGGGGTCTGTAGCAAGCTACAATCTGGATTGCGGTTTTGCCCAGAGTTAGTTGAACATGGATAATCTCAGATGCATTATGCTGAGCAACTAGCTTGGAGGTGTGGATATCCTTAATTAATATGGACACGCCTCCACCTTTAGTGTTTCGGTCCGGGTTTGGTGGCCGAAAGGTGTGGTATGAATTATAGCCTGGTAATGCAGGGGTGCACTCTGGAGCTTTGAACCAGGTCTCTGTCACTGCACAGATGCCGATGTTCTCCATTTTAAGGAGTGCCTCAAGTGAGTGCATTTTGAGGTTTAGACTTCTAGCATTAAGTAGCATTGCCCTCAGATTTTGCTTGCTTGTACCTGTTACAGTGGTGAATTTATCATTTGAACCTTGCCTAAAAAAGGCACTATAGGAGTGGCAAAAGCCTTTGCCAGTATCCGGAATCCAAGGGGCTAAAGGTGCAGGCCATCTCTGGCAAAGAAGCGTGGTCTGTCGATCATGTCATCCCAGGCAGACAGATGCTGGATTCCCTTAGAATGACACCAGAAGCTTAGCCAATTGTTGAAGTCAGTCAATCATTTTGTCCTTGTACTGTGGTATCATTCTGGGTGATGGCAGAATGCTACTCAGGGTTAGGGTCATACCTGCCTGGGCTACAAGATCGGAGATCTCCTCCATATCTCTTTTCATGTAGTCCAGGGAGGTACGTCTCAGGTCATTCACACCAACATGGACAATGACAGAGTCATATTTGTACTTGTTGTGGAGTGACCTGCGTGAGTACATTATGTGGTGGATCCTGGCACCAGACAGGCAGCGGATAGTAACTTTCTCCTTGTTTAGCCTGGTGAGTGGAACATCAGTGTGCCTGACTATAGAGTCACCTATGACTAGAGTGTTGGGTACATTATGTTCTTCATGTTTCACTGTTGCAGTCATCACATTTGGGTTGATTCCCAAAGCTGAGGATGGGTGGAGTTAGTTAAGAAGCATTAGGGCTGGCAACCAGGCCTTGTAAGACTGCTGTGGCAAATCCAGCTCTGGATTTAGAAAAGATAGGTAAGTGGTAATGCTTGTTGAAAATGTGTACAGAGCTCCAGGTTGCAATTTCCAGGATGTCCCTGGTAGGGACTCCCCTGAGAAAAGCTGTAGAGGTTGAAGTAGCTCTAGTGGAATGTGTTCTGATCCCCTGTGGGGTAGGTTTCCCATGGTGTCTGTAGCAGAAATTGATGCAGTGTGCTATCCATTTAGAAATGGTTTGCTTTGAAATGGCCTTGCCCTCTGCCCCTGCAGCAAAGCTGACTAGCAGCTGGTCAGATTTTCTGAAAGGCTTAGTCCTGTCCAGATATAACCTAAGCTGCCTGTGAATGTCCAAGGAGTGCATGATCCTTTCCCCTTTATTTTGAGGATTAGGGGAAAAAAAAATGGCAAATGAATGGATTGGTTTAGAGCCACACTAGATACCACCTGGGGCATAAATGACGGGTTGGTCCTGAGGGAAACCCTGTCCGCATGGAGGATAATGAAGGGTTCCACGGCCAAAAGGGCCTGCAATTCAGGTTCCAGGCAGGAGTGGGAGTTCTCTTGTGGGGGGCTTACATTTTTTGCTCCTCTCAGGAACTGTTTGACCAGAGGATGAGAGAAGAGGGGTGACTCAGTCTTATAAGGAGCAGAGATGGCACAGGCATGAACCTTAACTGAAGAGAAGAATAGGCCTTTGTGGAGTACTTCTGTTAAGTAATCTAGTAAATGAGATAAGCTGGGCACAGTTGTGTCCATTCCCTGAGACTGGCTCCAGGAACAGTATCTTTTCCACTTTTCAGAATAGGATTTTCTAGTACTAGGCCTCATGACCTCCAGAATGACATCCAGCACCTGCTGACTGAGGGTTGCTGGTGATGAGTTCAGGGGAAGAGCCAGGCTGCTAGAATCAGGGTCTGGATCTGAGGGTGCAAAATCTGGCCCTCCTGCTGGGATAATAAGGGAAGGGGTCTGAGGCAGGTGTCATGTGTGGCACTACTGTCAGACTGCACAAAAGAGGGTACCAGTGCTGGCGTGGCCAGTCTGGTGCAATCAGGATTGTCCATGGCTTGTCCTGTTTGATCTTTAGTAGAACCTTTGAGAGGAGGGGCTAAATGGGAAAGGCACAGATTGTGAGGCTTTCCCAAGTAAAGGACAGGGCATCCACTTTCCAAGCTTGGGTGTGGGGAGTTCTGGTGCAATATTTGCTCAATTGATAGTTCTGAGGGGAAGCAAAGTGGTCCACCTCTGGTGCCCCCCCAATCTGGTGTCCCTCAAAAGCTTGAATATTTTGGGTTCCAGTTTCCACTAGTGTGGGTCCATGAGATTTCTGCTCAAGTCATCTGCCAGTGAATTTAGTTTGCCTGGCAGGAATTGAGCTTGCAGGTGCACTTGGTTGCTCAAGGCTGTGTTCCACAGAGCCATGGCTAATCTGCAGAGTGGGTAGGAATGGGTTCCCCCTTGTTTATGTACCACATAACTGTGGTGTTGTCTGTCTTTACCAATAGTTGTCCTGGAAGAATAAGGTCTTTGGAGGCTGTCAGAGCATTCTGTACAGCTAATATTTCTTTTTGATTGATATGCACGTGCATTTGTTTTGGGCTCCATTTGCCTTGAATGCATTGTCAATCCATGTGAGCCCCCCCATGCATAATCTGATGCGGCTGTTGTTAGGGTTTGGGTGGTAGGGGGTTGAGTGAAAGGGAGTCCCTTGTTGTGGTAGCAGGCCTCTGCCCAACAAAGGAACTCTGTCATTAGGCAAAGAATGATAGGAATCATTGTTTCCAGGTCCTGAGAATGTTGACACCAGAGACTTTTTAAGTACCATTGAAGTTTCCTCATATGCAGTCTTGCATATGGAATTAGTAGAATGCAAGAGGCCATGAACCCTAGGGCTTGCAGTATTTTTCTTGCAAATAGCTGGGTTTTGGTCGCCAGTAGATTGAAGTAGTTTGTCAAATAAATTTGTTTTTCTGGAGTGAGGAATGCCATCTGGGAAGTTGTGTTCAAGCTTGCTCCCAGGAATACAATCTGTTGGCAGGGTACCAGATGTGATTTATTTTCAGTGATGGTGTACCCCAATGAAGTTAGAAGTCTCTTTACAAATGTGAGGTGCTGTAGTAGCAGTTCCTGACTGTCCACCTGAATCAGGCAACCATCCAAGTATGGGTAAATTTGAATTGTTCTCTGCCTGCAATATGCAATGGCTGGTGCTAGGCATTTTGTGAATACCCTGAGCACAGTAGATATGCCAAAGGGAAGAGTAGACAACTGACAGTGCATAGAGCCTGCTCTGAAACGTAAGTATTTTCTGCACGACTCCCTTATGGGGATGTGCAGATAAGCTTCTTTTAAGTCCAGGGTTGCTAGCCAGGAGTCCTTGGCTATCAAAGGAAGCAGCTGTTCGAGAATAAGTATTTTGAATTTTGGTACCACCAGAAAGGTGTTGAGAATAGACAAATCCAGGATAGGATGCCAAGAGTTTTCTTTTCTGGGTACAGAAACAGTATGGAATAAAAGCCTTGTCCCCTTTGCTTTGCTGGGACAGGTTGAATAGCCTTGATACTGAGAAGAGAAATTACTTGCTTTTGGGCCTCTGCCCACTGATTTGGAGGGAGGTCTGGCCATCCACTTGGGGTTGGGAGTGAGTGGAAGTGGAATCTGTATCCCTGGGAAACAATGTTTAGGACCCATCTGTCCTGGGCAATGTACTTCCAGTTTTTGGCATGTACGGCAAGTTTCCCTCCTAAAGGTGCAAGTACTTGGATAAGTCATTGTGAAATTTTACCAAAGGAGGACGGCTTACTACTCCCTGTTTTGGAGGTGGGAGCACTCCATTGCTTAGATCTGTGCACACCCTGAGATTGTAGTCTTGGTGGTCTGCTGCCCCTGGGTTTGGACTGAGAAGGTCTGGGAGGGACTGGAAAAGACCAGTTTTTGAAGGCCAATGCCTAATGAATCTAGGTGGCTGTACTTGTAAGAAATATTTACAATTTGCATAGATTTAGCTTTTTCCTCCATTCTTTTGAGGACTTCTGCTTTATTGCCATACAGATGCTCTTGGTTTAATGGTGCATCTAGTAATTTTGCTTTGGCATGGTCATGGCAAGGTTTGTTCCTTAAGCCAAGCATGCCTTCTAAGAACAGACCCAGTGACAGCAACCCTGCAAGATGCTTCTAAGGCATCAAAACCACATTGCAAAGTATGTTTACCAACTTGGTTAGCAGAATGCATAACTCTTGTAAATCTTTATGTCTGGCACAATCAGGAATCAACATAATTTTCTGTTTAATTAGTTCCATAATATGTTGCTGATACTTTAACATATGAAACTGGCAATTTAAAGCCCTGATGGTAAGAGTAGCAAAGGTGCATACCTTCTTACCCCATCTGTCTAAAGCCCTTGAATCCCTTTCTGAAGGGGTAGGACTTTTGGCCGTTGTAGCCTTAATGCCTTTAGTTCCCTGGGAAATGGTCTCTGGATCCGCAGTAGGATTCTTAAAAAGGAATTTGTGGGAGTTAGGTACTCTATAGTACTTGTCAGGTTTCCTGGGAGCTGGAGGCAAAGTATCAGGGGTAAGGCTGGATTCCAAGAAGACATCTACAATTCCCAGAACAGGAGGGATAGCTAGAGGCCTGTGCTGAGGCAAGTTAAAAAATTCCCTGAGTCTCTTTTTGGACTGAGAGTAGTCCTGGCTCTCCCAGCGGAAATGCTCCCTAAGGGTATGCAGGGTTTCACCAAAAGAAACATTTTCTAGTAGGGAAGCAGAGGGAATGGAATACTCTGCATCAGAGTCCTCATAGGTAGAAAAGGGTATGTCCTGGTAATCAGAAGGGTCAGAGTTATCAGACTCCTGATGTGAAGAATCAGAAGGAAATTCAGTTCTTGGTCTTTCTGAGGGGGAAGGCTGACTTCCTCTAATTAAAGTAGTAAGGTCTTCTGCCATTCTAAGCATTTGTTTTTGTGACATATGGGCCTGAGAATGCGCTTTGGTCATCTGTTTCCTAGGCATAGTATGAACTCTAAACCTGAGAAATTTGGTATTTTTGGTGTGAAACGAAGTCGGTTTAATATGAAAATCGGAAGGCATGAATACACCCTCAGAAGCAGGTGCCTGCATAGCGGCTCCGGACACATCCAAGGTAGAGACATCCACAGGTTCCATAGTCGAAGAAACATCTCGCTGCATACCGGACTCCAAATGGGTCTCAGTAGAGGCCTGCGAATCTGTAGAAGCGGGTATCAGGGGCTGCGAAAGCACCTCACTGAGTACCGGCGGACTGGCAACTAGATTAACGATAGCGTCGTCGGCAGTTTTGGACTTATGCATTGTGTCTCTGTCTTTATCCTTACAATTTTTTAGAAGATCAGTAGTTGGATGGCTTATCGAAGCCATTTCGGAATGCAGAGAATGAGAGCGAAAGAATTTAGCGACAAAAATAGCCCGACGACAAACAGTTCGGGGATTGAACAAGGCACAAAACTGACAGCGAGGAACGCCGTGGTCTGGGCCTAAACAGGTGACGCAGTAAGAATGAAAATCTCTGAGGTATTTGCTTTCCACAGGCAAGACAATTATTAATTTTTTCTGACATCGGTTAGAGCACATTACACTAACATTAGTCTCAACAATGCTCTACCTAATAGAAATCAAATAAAAAGCATTAAAGGAAAGTCCCCAAAAAGGTACTTAGCTTCAGATGCTCAATCCTTGGCTTTGGACAGACTGATGCCCTGAGCACAAGAGGTCCCTGGCACTGACTGCAAGAAATGGTGTCTAATGGCAATCCTTTATGCACTAACGTCTTGACACTGGGATAGGAGGGATTTCAGGACAGGAAAACCCAAGTGTTCTCACAGCAACAGTGAAACATGATAAACATTACTTTCTTTCATCCGGTAGGTGACGGTACAATCTAGGTACTTTAGAAAACCAGAAAAGTAAAGGACTGCTAAAAGATTCGACACGTACTTCATAAAAACATTATCTCTAAACTCCACTTCTGTTTGAATAACAGAAGTACAGCTAATGCAGACTTAAATATTTGTCAATACATATTCATTTAGTACAGCACTTGATATACTGTGCTTTAGCAGTTACTTTAAGTAGGAATTCTACGTATAAACCTACACGCGCGCACACACACACACACAAAGCATTTCTTTTACAGGCATGCATAGAAATATCTACACATGTGCTAGTTACAGTGGGCTGACTTTCACAGCAAGCAATGAAAAAATGACAATGCACTACTTTTGCTTATGGAAAAACAGAACTAAACTCGCAATGTACCAACAGTAAGTGTAACATTAAAAAGAAAAAAGAAACTCAACCTACCGGACACATCAAGGAGACCCGTAAACTGGTTGTGGCAATCTCACTGTCTGGATCTGCAGTTAACTTTTCTTTAACTGAAATGAAAACATTTCTATTTAAAACAACCACTGAATTAGAAAACACCTGAATGAATTCCTAGCCTGCAGAATATATACTACACTAATAATGCTGAAACATAGCTTTACTTTATTTAAATAGGATTTCTCCTCACTTGCTCAGGAATTTCCTTGTTTTCAAACTCCATAACAGACTAAGGCTTTCAGCTCATTATAACAAAGTAAATTTTTCTTGAAATTTAAAGATGTATTAGGCTATGAATAAATGCAAACTAAATATGCAAAGTTTTCTACAGCATTACATTTGTGAAATAATACTGGTCACAAATTTCTAAAAAGGTGTCCTAGAATGAAATCATACCATTACAATTTTATAAGTCAAACAATAAAAATGGCAACTGGTTTAAGTGAACCTTTCAAAATGATGCAAGCATTCATTCACATCAATGAACAGCATTACACATGAAGGCTTTTTTTCTCACATCAACAACAGATCACATAAAATGACGCAGTACAAACACTATTACAAACAAAACTGGTAACACTATTAAACACCTGAAAGCAGCTTCTAAAGTTAAACGTGTTTATGCATGAAGCACTGGGAAAACAAATTTAAACACAAAAATATAAATTACCAGTAATAAATAAAAGTTATGTTACAGACAAAAGTTACTAAAATACATAAACTACATAAACAGGTAGATGTGGTTACAAACCACAACCAAAGCAGAGGCACCACATTCCCCCCACAAGACAAAAGCTGAAGTCCTGTCTCAGTCTAGCAAGTAGACTATAATTTTCTTTATCTATTTTACATTTGTTTACCGGGGTAGTCCGACTGGAGACAGGTCCATTTACAGCGGAGGTCCGGGGAGAAAAGTTCCATACAAGTTACAAATAATAATCAAACGTAGTAGAAATCACATATAGGGAATATTAGTCATAAGCACTTTTATACAAAAAAGTAGGAAATGTAAAGTCAAAAATATTAGAAAAATTAAATTTTCAGGTTATTGGTAGGGATTCCCGAGTTTCTGCATACCAGCAGAATTTTATGTCAGCAGCTAGAAGGTTGACGTTATATGAGGTAGGGGTTTTATGTGATGCATGGGCATAGCCAAGAATTCACTAGGTGTGCTTTGAAAGATTTTTTAAACAGAGTAGTTGGAAGGACCGGAGGTTAGAGTAGGGGGAAGGTTGTTCCAGTTTCTGGCTATATTGTGGGAGAAAAGAGCTTTACCTGCAGAGTTATTGGCTGAGGAGATGCAGAGGAGAGTTTTTTCAGAGGAGCAGAGGAGGCAATTTGACACATACTGGGTTAGTTGTTTTAGGGATGGGGTTTTGTTAGGATAATTCACAACATTGTAGGCTAGTACTAACTGATGATAGTTCAGTAGTTGAAGTTCTTCTAACCATTTAAGCTTACGTAAAGCCTGACAGTGATGGGTTTTGAAGGTGGAGTTACTAGCAAATCTGGCAATTTTATTGGAGCATGATTCAAGCCTTTCAAGGTCTTGTTTTCTTGTGTGGGTAAGGATTGGAGCAGCATACATAAGGGTGGACAGTAGGTGTGTTTGGGCTAGCGTAATACGTGCCTGATCAGATAGGAATTTTCTATGTCTGTATAGTGTACCCATTTTTTGTGAACCTTTGTGCTTGTGATATGTGGACATCAAATAGTAGTTTACTGTCAATTTCTATGCCTAGGAGTTTGGTGTGGTCAGTGAGGGAGATGTTAGTACCATTTTTGGATGTGACAGTGAAAGGTTGATGGGTGGATTTAGTTCTGTTGGGAGCGAATATAAGTAATTTGGTCTTGTTGGGATTGAGGATGAGTTGGATCTAGGTAATCCAGTTTTCCACTGAGGTGAAGATTTCTGAGTGAGTTTTTGTAGGTTAGTCATTGATGGTGCGGAGCAGATCAGAGTTGAGTCATCTGCATATTGTATAAGTGTGGCATGTTGGGTGGAGGTATGAAGGTTGTTAGTAAATATGGAGAAGAGTAGTGGTCCTAATATTGAACCTTGTGGAACTCCTATAGTGGTTGGGAGTAGTGGAGATAGTTTGTTTAGCCATTGGACAGACTGTTGTCTGTATGACAGGTAGCTTTTAAACCAGGCTATAGTGGAAGGGGCAAATGATAGGGAGGCCATGGAGTCTAGTAGTATGGTGTGTGACACCATATCAAATGCCTTCGATAGGTCTAAGACTACTGCTGATACAAAGTTATTATTTCTGTGATGGTTAACTATTTGTGAAAGAGAGGAGAGCTGTAGTTGTCCTATGGTATTGTCGGAAGCAGTGTTGGGAGAGGGGAGATTGTTAGAGTTTAGGAATTTCACAGCTTGAGAGTGGATACATCTTTCTAGTATTTTAGATAAGGGGGTTAGGATGGCTACGGGTCGGTAGTTAGTGATATCGTAGGAGCTTCCGCCTTTATGAAGAGGGATGGCATATGATACTTTCCATAGCTGTGGGATGCAGGATTCCTAAATGGAGAGGTTAATAAGGATGGAAACAGGGTAAGCTAGGGAGTCAGCTGCTACTTTTAGGAAGTTCACTGGTAAGTTACCTGCGGCAAGGGTGGTAGGTTTAAGTTTTTGTAGCAGTTTTTTTAATTGTAGTGATAGGGACAGATGAGAATGAAGGAGGGGATATTGTTGAGGGGTTGGTTAGGGCCTTTACAAAAACCTACAATGTCTGCTTCCTACTGATGAAAGCAACCAGCATATCCAGTAGCAGCAACAAAAGACATGCTGATTCCCAATCCCACGTCAAAACAATGTAACGGGCAGAAGCAGCAACAATGACTACAAATCATACAGACAGACAAGTAAGCAAGCAGTCTCAATAGGAAATGCATACAAACCACACAGTAAGGCAGTAAGCTCTCCAGTAACAAACTATTCTGCTAAAACTGCAGTACTGCCAACTAGTATTCAATCATAACCCAATACTAAAAAAGAAATCTAACCAATGTCCTAATGCATTCTGTAGCTGAAAAGTATCAACGACACATTCACCTGTTTCACTGTGACAGTCCTTAAATATTCCCTGAAAAATCTATACATCATAAAAGAGCATTTTTTAAATAACTCTTGCCTGATACAACACTGACAGATTAGCAAATAAGCCAATTTACACACATGAAACAAAAAAAAGTACCTCCACATCACAAAAATGAATTATGTATGCTCTGCTGGCATGCATGGATAAACCCCTTACTTTGACACAAGTAAATGGAATTCATTTAGAGGTCTTTGGCACCTACTGGAGCTGACATAGGATAGACGACCATGCCCATCCCTGGTAGGGAGTGGATACTGGCCATCTGCTACTACTAAGGTCCTGGGTGTGTGTTCAGCTCACCAGGCCATGAAGGTAGTAGCACTTGTCACCAGGTGCATGGATGATTGCACATGCGCAAGATAATGCAGTGACCTCTGACATGACAAAGAATGGAAGGTTTACAGCTTTAAAACAGAAAACGCCTCAACTGTACCACAGACTGTTCTAATCCTGATGATGGGGAATGCATGGGCAATGGCTGCGGCTCAATGGTCAACAAGCATGGGGTCCAGGAAGAAAGCACATGCATACACACAAAAATGGGGCACTACAGTCAGACATTTAGCGGGTGTAATGCAGGTAATAATCAGCAACTTGTTGGAAAGGGGTGGATGCAACCTAACAAGCAAGTTGTTTAAATCTACAGAAATAAGACTAAAGTAAATCCATCTTAATATGCATTCTTGAAAAAAATATTGTTTTCAAAGGCAATTCAGCACCAAAGTACATAATTTTTCAACTCATCCTAACTCTTCAAAGCTAAAGTTCAGGCTTAATTTAGAATTATTCTTAAGTACAGCTGTGTGGCAATTACCTTAACAATAAATAATCGAATAACAAGATAAATAGTTGTGTAAAATCTTACCATAACCATAGATGTCCTTCTCTTCTATATGCTGCAGTATCCATAACATGGGGGAGTTTGCCTTCAGTTGACTCGTACATCCGGCCATTATACCAAAGTTAAAATTCCACTTTGAAGGGACGTGCAACAGCCTGCATCACACAGCTTATGTTGGCCATAAATGAATGTCGGGCATAAAGCTGACGTTAGCACGCAGCTACCTCAAAACTGAATGCCGCCAAGCACCAGCCTGAAGGGAGTGAGTATCCAGAATTCTGGCAAGTATCGGGGGGGACTATACTGCAGCATTTAGAAGATAAGGACATCTATGGTTATGGTAAGATTTTACATAACTATTCTATGTCCTACTATTCATCTGTTGCAGTATTCATAACATGAGAGAGAATGCCAAAACTCATGCATAAGACGGATTTGGAGAAGGAGTAGAGACATTTCCCACAGATCCATTCAGAATAGCCCTGGCAAATCCTCCTCTGGACCTGGAGATGACATCCAATTTGTAGTCTTTGGTGAAAGTGTGAACAGATGACCACGTAGCTGCCTCCAAAATGGAAGCTGTATCCAAACATTTAAAGGCGGCCCCAGAAGAAGACACAGCTCTTGTAGAATGTGTGCCTTAACTGGAGAAGGGAGCTCCTTCCCATTTGTGGTGTGACAGAAAGTAATGTCCCAGGGCTCTTGAGTGACAGGAAATAAAGAATCTATCTGATGTACGGATGGACTTGGTCTTAGCCAAGTAGCATCTGAGCTGTCTGTGCACATCCAAAGTGTGAAGGGTCCTTTCACTAGAGGATTGTGGAGATGGGAAGAAGGCAGGGAGATTGATGGCCTGATTTAGTGATACCTTATTCACTACCTTGGGCATGAAAGACGGGTTGGGTACACAGACATAACCTGTCCTGATGGAAAACTGTGAAGGGAGAGGATGCTATGAGGGCTTGTAATTCAGAAACCCTTCTGGCTGAGGTAATAGCCATCAGGAGAACAGTTTTCCACGTGCAATGTTGTAGAGAAGAGTCCTTAGCCAGCTCAAAAGGAGCTCAGGTAAGCTTTTCCGACACAAAACTAAGATCCCATGGGGAAGGATTGATTTCCTTGGTGGTCTGATGTGTAGAACTCCATTCAGGAATAACTTGACTTCCAACCTGTATGCCAAGGGAGGAGTCAAAGTTAAACATGCTGAGATGGCAGATAAATGTGCCTTGATGGAAGAATATGACAAGCCACTTTTCATCAGTGCACACTAGTAAGACAGGACCAGTGGCAGCTCTGCAAACGATGGTTTTAAATTATACTTAAGACACCAGAAAGAAAACCTCTTCCATTTGGACAGATAGGATTTTCTGGTCTCCTGCAGAACCTGTAGCACGTCCTCAGTGTACAGGTGTCTAAAGGGAATCAAAGCCCTATCACCCACAGTGTTAGGTTTAAGGTGGACATTTGAGGGTGTATGACATTTCCCTTGTCCTGTGTAAGTCCATCCTGAAGAATAACTTGTGGTGATTGCCACTGACTAGGTGATAAAGAAGGGGGAACCGATGCTGTCTTGGCCAAAAGGGGGTCACCAGCAAAATTTCTGGTTATTTTTTCTGTATCTTCAGCAGAACTTTCTGAATAAGAAGGAAGGGGGGATGCATACACAAACATCCCCTTCCAAGGGAAAGAAAGAGCATCCATCTTCCATGTCCCAGGGGAGTGAATCCTGGTGCAATACCTGGGAAGCTATCTGTTCATGAGGGAGGCAAACAGATCTACCTGTGGAGAACCCCATCAATGGACTAGGTCCAGGAACACATCCCTGTTTAACATCCATTCATGGGATTGAGTCATGGACCTGCTTAATGAATCTGCCATCACATTCTGAACTGAAGGCATGTAAACACCTTGCAGAGAAATATGGCTCCGTTGGGCAATCTCTCACGTATACACAGCCAATCTGCAAAGGTTGTAGGACTTTGTCCCTCCCTGCTTGTTGATGTACCAGAGGACTGCAGTGTTGTCTGTGAACCATCTCAGCCCTTTGGGTGAGATTCTGGACTTGAAAATTTGTAGAGCAAAGATTAAAACCCTCATTTCTTTGATATTGATATGCTCCCTTGACTGAGTAGGGGTCTAGACATCTTTCACCCCCCAATTCCCTAAGGTAGCCCCCAGCCCATGTCTGATACATCTGTATACAGACCCTGGTTGGGGGGAAAGAGGATGGAGGGGAAGGCCTGGATTTTTTGAAACCTGCGAAATCCACCATTATAATTATTTTAAGCAGGGCAAGAGTGGGACCACAAACTCCAGAAGGAGAAGGTGTTGTTTCCTCACTGTCCTCGGGAACCACTGGAATTTCCTCATGTGTAGTTTTGTCAAGGGTATCATGGGGATGGTGGAAGGCATGAATCCAGGAGTCATAGAAACTCTCTGGCAGTCAGAGATTGTAGTGGAATTAGTCCCTGAAAGTAAGAGGTGAGACACAGGATTTTTTCTGGGAGCAGGCAGGCCATCATGTGGATCGTGAATATTCTGCAGTCCAGGAAGACATGGTCTTGAGAAGGGATCAGAGAAGATTTCTGAAGGTTTACGGTAAACATGACATGGTGTAGTCCAGGAGCTCCTACATCATCTTTGGGGACAAAGCCTGGATGAGGAAGTCATCCAGGTAAGGAATTACTTGGATACCTTGCATACTGCAGAAGGCTATAACTGGGGCCAAACATTTTGTGAATACTCTGGCAGCCGCAGAAAGACCAAATGACAAAGCACACAACTGAAAGTGAGAAGAATCCACAGAGAACTGTAGGAATTTACTGAAACGTAGATGGACGGGAATTTATTTTTATTTATTTTTACATTTGTTAACCGGGTAAGTCTGTCTGGGTTCTTAGAAGCCCTTTTTCAGCAGAGACCGAAGAGAAAAGCTCCCCCCAAAAAATTTTTTTAAGTAAACAAATAGTAAGAACAAAGATAACCACACATCACATTTTAAGTACACATACTTCTGAAGTAATTGCATAACATGCAATAAAGGAATATACAGAATGGATGGAAATACAATACACAGAAATTGTCACGTAGTATGGCATGTAGATGTTCGAGTGTATTCACTGTTGCAGTCATTACACTTGGGTTATCCTACTGGCAGGCTACCCTCAGTCGGCCTGAATTCCAAAGTCTAGGTCCGGCGTCGGTTGCAGTCACCTCTTCCCTGACATCAGTGTGCCAGGGGTATAAAAGATGCAGCCGACACCATTTTCTTTAGTTTTTCTTCCCCAGATGTCAGGTGCCCCCAAAAGGGTAGGCTAAAATGTGCCAATATCACATGCATGCACCAAAATATGTAATACCTTCATCTATAAGCAAATACACCACATAGATTGTATAGATTAGAGAAGTGTAGATAAGTTCCAGCAAAGAGATGGGGGATGGTGGGTGGGTAAACCTGGACTGCAACAGTGAATACACTCGAACATCTACATTTATGGTAAGTGTACACAACTGTATTATGTTCGTTTCACTGTTGCAGTCATTACACTTGGGTTGAATCCCAAAGCTATGGTTGGGAGGCTGGAGCTAAATAGCATTAGGAGCAGCTATAAGGCCCTGCAGAACTGCAGTGGCAAAGCCTGCCCTGGATTTAGAGTAGAGAGGTAAATGATAGTGCTTTGTAAAGGTGTGCACTGAACTCCAGGTAGCAGCCTCTGAAATGTCTTTGGTTGGTACTCCCCTGAGAAAGGCTGCTGAAGTGGCTGCTGCTCTGGTAGAATGTGGCCTAATGCCTTTAGGCACTGGCTTGCCATGTTGTGAATAGCAGAAACGAATGCAGTGGCCTATCCACTTTGAAATAGTCTGCTTTGAGATAGCCTTTCCTTGTTATCTTGCAGCATATGCCACTAGCAGTTGCTCAGTCTTTCTGAAAGCCTTGGTTCTGTTCAAATAGAAGTGTAGCTGTCTGTGTATGTCCAAAGAATGCAGAATTCTCTCCCCCCTTATTCTGTGGGTTTGGATAAAAAAGTAGGTAGATGAATGGTTTGGTTAAGGGCCACACTGGACACTACCTTAGGCATAAATGTCGGGTTTGTCCTCAGAGAAACTCTGTCTGGATAAAAAATTATAAAAGGTTCCACAGCCATGAGTACCTGTAGCTCAGACTCGTCTTGCAGAGGTTATTGCTAGGAGCAGAGCTGTTTTCCAAGATAAAAACTTTATATCAGCTTTAGTGGCTGGCTCAAAAGTGGGCAGAGTGAGTTTTTCCAAAACATAATTGAGGTCCCATGCAGGTATTGGTGATCTCCTTGGAGGCCTTAAGTTTTTGGCTCCTCTGAGGTATTGCCTTAACAAAGGATGAGAAAAGATTGGCGGCTCTGTATTGTAATGAGCCGAAATGGCAGAGGCATGAATTTTAATTGATGAAAAGGATAAGCCTTTGTCCAGCATCTCAGTTAAGTATTGCAAAATCTGAGGAATATTTGGTACTGCTGTGTCAATTCCTTGTGCCTGGAACAGAATCTCTTCCATTTTCCAGCATAAGATTTTCTAGTACTAGGCCTCCTGGCCTCCAAAATGACATCCATCACCGCTTTAGTGAGAGGTGCGTTTTGTATGACTACAATATCCGCCATGCTGCCAGATTTAAGGTCTTGAGTTGGCTGTGCAGGATCTGATTGTTTTGTTGGGACAGTAGGTGAGGTTATTTGAGGTGAGGTAAGGTCCAGGCTGGGTATTGAGACAAGTTCCTTAGGATTGGATACCAGTACTGGCGGGGCCAGTCTGGGCCAATCAGTATAATTTTTGGCTTCTCTTGTCTGACCTTTAGGAGTACCTTGGAGAGGAGAGGCAGTGGAGGAAAGGCATATACTGTTAAGTTTTTCCAGCTGAACGATAGGGCATCCAATTTCCATGCTTGTCTGTGATAAGTCCTTGTGCAGAACCTCTTTAGTTGGCAGTTGTGAGGAGAGGCAAATAGGTCTATGTCCGAGCATCCCCATTTCCTTGTTATCATGTTGAAGACTTGTGGATCCAATTTCCACTCGTGGGGATCCATAAGGTTTCTGCTTAGTTCGTCTGCCAGAGTATTTATCTTTCCAGGCAGGAATTGTGCCTGCAGATGTACTTGGTAAGTCAATGCTGTGTCCCACAAAGTCAGGGCTAGTCTGCAGAGGGGGTAAGAATGAATGCCGCCATGCTTGTTTATATACCACATGACCATGGTATTGTCTGTCTTTATCAGTAGTTGTCCCAGATGAAGTAGGTCCCCAAGGGTTGTCAGGGCATTCTGAACAGCTAGCATCTCTTTCTGATTGATATGTAGATGCATTTGGTTGGCGGACCATGTGTCTTGAATACATCTTCCTGCCATGTGTGCCCCCCAGGCATAATCTGATGCATCCGTTGTCAATGTCTGCCTGGCTGGGGGTAAGATGAATGGCTGTCCCTTGTTCTGGTGACAGGCCTTTGCCCACCATCGAAACTCCTGTTGCAGGCAGGGAATGAGAGTAATTATTGTTTCCAGGCTGTGGCAATGCTGAGTCCAAACACTTTTTAGGTACCATTGAAGTTTCCTCATATGCAGTCTTGCATATAGAATTAGTAGAATGCAGGATGCCATGAAGCCTAACGCCTGCAGAATTTTTCTTGCAGATAACTGGGCCTGTGTTGCCAACAGTTTGAAGTAGGTAGTCAGTTGCCTTTGTTTGTCTGGTGTGAGATAAGCCATCTGGGCAGTTGTATTTAAGCTTGCACCCAGGAATATTATCTCTTGATAGGGTACTAGTTTTGATTTTTGTTCGTTGACTATGTACCCTAGGCAAGGTAGCAATCTTTTTACAAACGCCAGATGCTCTAGTAAAATGTCCTTGTTCTCTGCTTGAATGAGGCAGTCGTCCAAGTAAGGATATATTTGTATTACTCTTTGTCTGCAGAATGCAATTACTGGTGCCAGGCACTTTGTGAAGACCCTGGGCACAGTAGATAAGCCAAAGGGCAGTGCAGAGAATTGATAGTGCATTGAGCCAGCTTTGAATCTGAGGTATCTTCTGCATGTTTGTCTGACTGGGACATGCAGGTATGCCTCTTTTAGGTCTAAAGTCACAAGCCAAGCCTTCTTGCCCAGCATGGGCAGAAGCTGTTGTAAGGTCAGCATTTTGAATTTTGGTATATCCAGATATGTGTTTAGAATAGATAGGTCCAGTATTGGTCTCCAGGCTTTGTCCTTTCTGGGTACCAAGAACAGTCTTGAATAAAATCCTTGTCCCTGCTCTTGTTCTGGTACTTGTTGAATGGCCCTCATGTCCATGAGGGATGAGACTTGTTTTTGTGCCTCTGCCCATTGTTTTTTTGGTAGGTCTGGCCAACCGTTTGCCCTTGGCAGGGTATGAAAGTGAAACTTGTAGCCCTGTGACACTATGTCTAAAACCTATTTGTCCTGGGTTATTATGTGCCAATTTTGAGAAAAAAGTGCTAGTTTTCCCCCTAAAGGCGCTGTCAGAAGATAAGTGCTTGGCGTAGGCAGGGGGAAGTCATTGGGACTGTTTCCTGTAAGGCTGTGATTTGTCTTCTCCACTTTTGGAGGTAGAAGCACCCCATTGTTTAGACGTGTATGAACCTTGAGGCTGGGATCTGCCTCTTGGGCATCTGTATCTGCCCCTTTGTGGTCTATGACACTGGAAAGGACCAATTCTTTGTAGGCCAGTGTCTGCTAAATCTTGGAGGCTTTACCTGTAAGAAACCCTTGACTGTTTGCATAGATTTAGCTTTGTCCTCCATTTTCTTTAACATCTCTTCTGCTTTAACACCAAAGAAAATATCATGTAATGGAGCATCTAATAATATTCCCCTGAAATCTGAAGAAAAAATAAGGGATCTAGGGACCCAAGTAGATAGTTAGCTTTCCTTTGATAACCATGTTGCCAAAGTGGTTAAAAAATCCTTCTATGTGACCCATCTGATCACGAAAGGGTTCGCATCAAGATCTAAGGATGTAATGGTGCCCCTCTACTCTTCCCTCATCAGACCCATTTATTGAGTACAATGCACCAATTGGAATGTACCTGGCTAGACATCTCCAGCAGCTGGAGAGACCACAGAGGTACCTAACCAAGAGGATTACTGGCCTCAAACAGTTGCCCTATGCAGCATGACTGAAAAAGCTAAGACTGTTCTCTGTTGCATACCGCTTTCAAAAAGGCGATCTCTGTCTAACGTACAGAGCCATGTCCAACCCAGAATTGTTGAACATGCTCCATCTTAGCAAAACCAAATCTACTCGAGCTACACGCTCTAGGGCTATAAACCTCAACACAACAATGAATAGAACATGCTGGAGGGATAGATTCCCTTCGCAGAGACTTCCCTTACTATGGAACAGGGTCCCGATCTACATAAAACAGAGCCCCTCCCTATCACTCTTCAAGAGGAACCTTGATGAGTGGATGGGTAACAAAGTTCACACTGGGGATCACTCCAACAGCACTACTAGATAGGGGCCAAGGGTACTAGCTGCTAGTACAAGGGTCTAGGGAACTACTAAAGGGGCGGTGAATACCGCACAATGTGGCTGGGCTAATATATGCCTTTGGGCAGATAGCCCAGTACCAACCTATGAACCTATATTGCTTTAACATGATCTGGTAAATTTTGCTCCTTTAACCAAGCATGCCTCCTAATGACAGAACCTGTGACAGCGGCCCTACAGGAGGCCTCCAAAGAATCAAAACCACATTGCAAAGTATGCTTTCCAACTTGCACAGCTGCATGCAATAAATCCTGCATTTCTTTGTTTTCTGCACCTTCAGAATTTATCAACATTTTCTGTTTAAGCAGTGACATAATATATTGCTGATATTTGAGCATATGAAATTGACAATTTAAAGCCCTTATAGCCAAGGTAGCAGAGGTGTAAATCTTCTTTCCCCATCTGTCTAATGCCCTAGAATCCCTGTTGGAGGGGGTAGGGTTTTTTTGCAGTGGATACCTTGACCCCTTTGGGACCCTGAGAAATAGTTTCAGGGTCAGCAGCAGGATTCTTGAAAAGGAATTTATGAGAGTCAGGCACCCTGTAGTACCTGTCCGGATTAACAGGAGCTGGAGGTAAGGAGTCAGGGGTCAGACTGGACTATGAAAATAAATCATCTACAATGTCTAACACAGGTGGAATAGCTAGGGGGCCTGTGTTGTGGGAGTAAAAGAAAGTCCCTGAGCCGTTTCTTAGATTCAGAATAATCTTGGCTCTCCCAGTGGAAATGTTTCCTCATGGTATGCAAGGTTTCCCCAAAAGAGTAATCGTCAGGAGGACAGGCTGAAGGGATAGATTCTTCAGCATCAAAATCCTCATAGGGAAGAAGAGAGTATTCCTGATCAGAAGAGGAATCTGAAGATTCGTATTCTGTCTCTTGCCTAGGCCTCTTATCAGGAGAGGGATGGGAAACCCTGATCAAAGTAATTAAGTCTTCGGCCATTTTGAGCATCTGTTTTTTGGGCATGGAGGCCTAACCTTGAGGCTGTTGTACTTGTTTCTTTGTCTTTAAGGATGCTTTAGTCTTTGCCTTTGTAACTGGAGTCGCTTTAATGTACAAAGGTCTGAAAACACCCTCAGAAGCCGATGCTTGCTCAGCGGCTCTGGACCCATCTGAGGGAACAGTTTCCAACGGTCCAATACCTTGAGCTTCCAGCGGCCTAGGCGACTATACGTGGGAGTCATTAGCGGCCTGCGGGTCCAAAGTAGCGGGCATCAGAGGCTGTGAAAGCACCTCACTGAGAGCCGACGAACCGGCGACTGGCTTAGAAGAAGTCTCGCCGTCGGTTTTAGACCTCGGATGCCTGTCCTTTTTTCTTTGCGTTTCTTGTGAATTGCGGTAGTCGTTTGGCTATCCGACAGCATCGTGTAATTAAATCTTCTGCCAAAATAGTGAAAAGCAAAATCGTGCCGGCACTTTATAGTGCGCTGGTTAAATCTAGCAGAAAACCGACAACAAGCGACGTCGTGGTCAGAGCCTAGGTAAGGAATAACGCAAGAATGAAAATCCTTATGAGGTATTTGCTTCCCACAAGAAATACAATTATTAACTTTTTCTGACATCGGTCTGGAGCAAGAAAAAAGTTTTCCCCAATGGGGTACTTAGCTTTTAATGAAGACTTCGGATCTGAATTTTGAGCACGAAAATCTCAGGAGTCGGCCGACCGGCACTTGCGAACTGCTTCTGCTTCGGGCACCACGCTGTAAGACAGACTAAAGAAAATGGCGTCGGGTGCATCTTTTATTGACGTCAGGGAAGAGGCGACAGCAACCGACGCCGGACCTAGACTTTGGAATTCAGGCCGACTGAGGGTAGCCTGCCAGCAGGATAACCCAAGTGTAATGACTGCAACAGTGAAACACGAAGAACATCCAAGCAGAAATATGGTAAGACTAAGGTCAATACATTGCTGAACCAAGGTACTAGGCATGAAGTAAATATACACAAAGTTGTGTGAACTTTGGAAGTTAATAAATAAATTAAAGAACAGTAATAAGGGATTATGGGAATTGAGTGTAACATGAGCTAACTAGTATGGAATATGATGGAAAAAAAATGTGTAGGTAGCAGTAAGAGAGAGAGCGCGCTAGAAGTGACACAGTTAACTTAGGTTATCCTCGAATGTTTCTTGGGTATTAGTTTAGAGCATGAACATATCCAGTTTTATAGGAAAAAAGAATTTAAGCTGTTTCTTGAAGGCATTTTTGTCTTTAAGTAGTGTAAGGGCTAAAGGGAGTGTGTTCCAATTTTTTTGCAACTGAGTGACAGAGTATTTTCCCAAAGGTTTTGTTTGGCTTATGAACTTCAAGAAAGTACTGATTAGTACTTCTTAGTGGACGTTGAGGAGTATAAAGCGTCACAGAATTTGCAAGGGATGGCCAGGATTTAGGATTGTTTAGTATATTGTGAGCTATAAGGAGATGGGGTTGAGGCAGTAAGATGGAAAATTCAGGCCAGTATAAAGCCTTTAATGAGAGACACTGATGGGATATGTAAGGTTGATTTGCAGCAAATCTGGCTACTTTGTTATATGTGGTTTCTAGTTTGGATATTAGGTTACTCTGTAGATGGGTAAGAATAGGTGAAGCACAGAGTAGGGATGGTAGAAGCAGGGATTGGGCAAGGGATGGCCTGGATGCACAGGGAAGAAAGTTTTTGTGATGGTAAAGCAGACCTAGTTTTTGGTGTTTTTTTTTATTGAGCTATGAATGTGATGGTTGAATTTAAGTTCATCATCAATTATTGCTCCAAGGAGTTTTGGTTGGGTGTCAACAGAAATTTTTGTTCCATTAAGGGATGTTACGGAAAAGTTCTGTTTTGCATGTTCCAGATTTTTAGGTAGGAAAAGTAGTAACTTAGTTTTGCTCGCATTTAGCAGAAGTTGGTTAGATTCTAGCCATTTTTCAACCGAGTGGAGTGAGTTTTGTGTAAGGGACTGAAGGTTTTCTATGTGGTCAGCAGAGTTGATGACGGTTGAGTCATCAGCATAATGAATAAGATTGGATTGGGGGCAGGATGAGAAAAAGGTCGTTGGTAAATACACTGAAGAGGAAAGGGCCCAATATTGATCCTTGTGGGACCCCTGTCCTAACTGCGAGAAAGGGGGAGTAGGAAGAGTTCCATCTAACAGCCTGGTGTCTATTAGTGAGGTATTCACAGAACCAGGAGGCGGTGGAGTTTGAGAAGCCTAGGTTGGACAGTTTATGGTGAAGTATGGTATGAGATACAGTGCTGAATGCTTTTGACAGGTCCAGAAAGAGGGCTGATGCTATTTTGCTATTATCCCCTGACTTGAGCAATGTTATTAGTAAAGGATACAAGAGTGGTAGCTGTGCTATGTGTGGGTGGAAGCCATGTTGAGTTGGTGTGAGTAGGTTTTCTTGTAGCAGATGATTTTACAGCAGAGTCCCCGGCTAATTGGCTTCCATGGTGGTCTCCATGGAAAGATATTCCAGAGAACAGCAGAACCAAAAGCCGCCCTATCCCTGGAAAAAATATTCAGTGTATAATGAACAATAAAAGAATGGGCCTTGGACCAAGTGGCAGCAATACAAACACCACTGATTGATGTCCTCGACAAGCAAGCAGAGGAAGTGGATACAGACTTTGTTCAATGTGCTTTTGGAAGTTTAGGTACAGTCAAACCTTTGTCTTTATAAACTTGAAAATGCAACTAGTCAATCGTCTTGCTAAGACAATTTTTGAAACAGCCTGAACAAGCTTACCTTTGGAAAAAGGATATAAATAGCTGATTATGACTTTCTGAAAGGTCTCACTCTGTGGAGGTAGAAATGCAACTGTCTACATGCATCGAAAAGATGAAGGTTATATTCCCCCTTATCAAAGAACTTGGGGAAGAAAACTCTGATATCCCCTAAGGAAGAAAAGAAGGACTGGTATATACAGAGACTCTGTCCTTGTGACAAAAGAAATATGGAGGTTGACTAGACAAGGGTAGTCTTCAGACACTCTTCTGGCTGAAGTAAATCTACCAGAAAAATAGTTTTCCACGTCAGAAACTTTAAATTCACTGTCTGCCAGACCAAATGGAGACTGCAATAATGCCTGTAGTAGTACAGTAAGGTCCCAGGGAGAGGAGGTGGGGTTCTTGACAAGAGGCCAGAAAAAAGGCGTTATATAATTTCACAGACGTAAAATGAACGATTCTCACCAACTGGGAAGTCAGATAGTGTAGCTCATTGGATGTTAATCAGGGTGCTACATCATGAAAAACAATTCTAACACTGCTGATACATGGACTGAAAAAGGGTCTAAATATCTTGTACATACCCAAATGGAAAACCTTTTCTATTTAAGTTTATAAACCTCCTTTGTTGAAGCTTTCTACAATGACAGGAGAAAATGAACTACTTGCGAGGAGAGCCTGGTCTGCCTATGAAGCCCTCAGGTTAACCACTCAGTTTCACCATTTCCAGTGATGAAATGTTTGGGTGAGGTAACCCAGAGAGGTTAGAGAGAACATCTGGATCTGGATCCATATCCAGCAGCCAAGAAAGGTATGTTAAATGAATGAAGCAAAGGCGGGGGAGCTACATCTGTCAAGGCCAGAAAGGGGTGATTAGGATGACTATCATTGTGTGGTTTTCTGTAGAAAATTTGGGATTAAAGGAATTGAGTTAAACAAAGACTTCAGGGGCAATCACGGATGCGAGCGTCTCTTGGTAACTCCCTCTCTGGAGGGAACAGAGCAAAGAATCTGCTGCTTTTGGAACTGGCAGGAGAAGCAAAAAGGTCTCTCAGCATGGCTGGCTCAGTCAAAAAATCTGATTCGCCAACACAGGATTGAGACACCACTCATGAAGCAATAGGGCAGACCTGTTCAACATGTCTAGTAATATGCTGGATCTCCCAGGTATGTGCATTATTAGAAAGCAGCCAGAAGAGACTGCCCACTGCCGTACTCATCTCCTCTCGGCACAAGGGGTAGACACCTGTTCGCCCTTGTTTGTTGTCTGCATGGAAATCATTCCTGGAGGGAGAACATCATGAATAACCTGCATCACTATGAGGACTGCACTCATCTCTAAAATAATGATGATTTGAAGAGTGGCCTCTAATGGTCATCACGTGCTGTTTTCTTCATATAATGACTATCTCACTCCAACTGAAAAGCATCTGTAGTCACTATGGCTTTGTGTACAGAGAGAACAAAGGGGTGACCTTGGAACACTCCAATGACTGACTGCACCATGTTACACAACCTCTGCAGATTTTGGTAAGATGTATTGGAATTTATGGGCTGGCACTTGACTGACCACTGAACTGTCAGTGCCCACTGTTAACAACCTCATACAGAATCTTGCCAGAGGAAAGAATAGTTGTGTAAAATCTTACCATAACCATACATGTCCTTCTCTTCCATGTTGCAGTATTCCAACTCTTGGGTTTTCCTCTCTTGCTACCCGAACGTTCAGCCAGTACACAAAAGATCTAGTCACTGCTAGGTGCATGGGTCGTCTGATGCTGGCACAGGGGACATGGGCCATAAAAGTGAAGTCTACACGCACCAGACCTCAGAGCTGAGCACCCCAGTTGGACCCCAGTCCCAGGAAAACTGTGCAAGTCCACTGCCATCCAAGAAGGGACTGTTTAAGGGAAAAAAGGAGGGAGGGAAGGAATACTGCAACATGGAAGAGGAGGACAGCTATGGTTACGGTAAGATTTCACACAAATATTCTCTGTCCTTGTATTCTCATGTTGCAGTATTCTAACTTTTGGGTGAGTGCCAAAGCTCACTGGGAAGAAAATGGTGGTGGCTTAGAAGAATTCTCTACAAATCCATGAAGGACTGCCCTGGCAAATCCAGCCCTGGATCTGGAAATTTGCCCAATTTGTAATGGTTGTGTGGACAGCTGTCCATGTAGCTGTCTCCAAAATGGTGGCAGTATCCAGTCCTTTATAAAGAAAGCTCCAGACAAAGCCAAAACCCTAGTGGAACATGCTTTAACTTTGGACCCCAAGGATTTCCCATGGTGTGCATACCAGAAGGAAATTGCTCTGGAAATCCAGGATGAAATTGTCTGTTTTGTTACTGCTTTCCCCAGGGCTCTGGGGTGAAAGGAGACAAATAATTGGTCAGATTTTCTGACAGATTTGGTTTTGTCTAGGTAAAACCTAAGCAGTCTGTGTACATCAAGGAAATGTAGGACTCTCTCACTGTCCTCCTGAGGGTGGGCAAAAAAGATAGGAAGGTGAATAACTTGGTTTAAGGATAGCTCATTTACCACCTTGGGCACGAAGGAAGGCTTGGTCCTAAGGGTTACCCTGTCTCTGTGGAAGATAAGGAAAGGTGGAATGGCCATGAGAGCCTGTAAGTCGCACTCTCTTCTAGCTGATGCCAAGGCCACTAGGAGTACTGTTTTCAAGTGCAGTGATTCAAAAAAAAATCTTGGAAGTTGGTTCAAAGGGGGGAGGGGCACCATGAATTTCTCCAAAACATAATTCAGGCCCTTGGGGGGGGGGGTTTCCTAGGGATCCCGAGGTGCAGCACTCCCTTCAGTAATAACGTTATAGACAATCGGGGAAGCCAAAAGAGGATCCAGAGGTAGACCAAGCTGAAATAGCAGTCAGGTGTGTTTTAACAGAGGAGTATGCCAACCGTGTCTGCAAGCGTTCACATTGGCATGACAGTACCCAAAGGACATCCACCTTGAAAGGGTCCAGCTGTCTTTGTAGACACCATACAGAGAATCTTTTCCATTTAGATATACAAGATTTCCCGGTATTAGATTTTCTGGCCTCCTGTAGGACTGTGAGCACATCCTCATTGTAGAGGGGGTCTGTAAGGGATCAGAATTTTATCACCCACATGGTGACATTCAGAGACTGTAAATGGGGATGGATTAGTGATCCCTTGTCCTGTGTGAGAAGGCCCACTCTGTGAGGTAACTTGTGGTGAATGCCCCTGGCTAAATGCAGAAGGAGGGGGAACCAGTGATGTCTTGGCCGAAAGGGGGTCACCAGCAAGATTTCTGGCTTGTCCTTCTGAATTTTCAGCAGGATCTTCCGTATTAGAGGGAAGGGGGGAAAGCATACAGGAACATCCCTTTCCAGGAAACTGCAAAGGCATCCACTCTCCAAGCCTGTGGTGAGGGGAACCTTGAGCAGAATAGCCGTTGTCTGTTCTGAGGGGAGGCAAACAGATCTAGCTGTGGTGTGCCCCACTGGTGGACTATGTCTAGGAAGACACCACCGTGTAACATCAATTCGTGGTTTTGGGACAATGATCTGCTGATGGCACCTGTCTGATCGTTGTCCTGTGATGGGATGTACACTGCCTGCAGTGGCCAACTTCCATGCTTGTATGGCCAGTCTGCAGAGTAAGAAAGACCAGGTCCCGTCTTGCTTGTTCATGTACCACAGCACTGTGGTGTTGTCTATGACGACTTTGAAGGAACCTGGATGTAGGAGAGGGAGGAATGCCTTCAGGGCTAGGGGAAGAGCAGTCATTTCCCTGATACTGATGTGTTTTTTCCAAAGAGAGGGCTCCCATTGGGCTTGTACCTTGAGTCCATTCATAGTGGCCCCCATCCCAAATCTGAGGCATCTGTGTACATGTGTTGAACTGCATTAAGAGGCTGTAATGGCAGACCTGGATTCAGGTGAATTTGCTGGATCCACCACTACTACTTTTTTCAGGCAGAGGAGGAAGGGTACCTGAAAGTCTAGGGGGTGATCATGTTGGGACCACACATTCTTCAACTACCACTGGAACTTCTTCATGTGTAGCCTGGCAATGAGGAGAGTGGCTGCCATCAGACCCAATAGGCAAAGAAATTTCCTGGTTGAAATGCAGCTGATTAGGAGTAAATCCTGAAAAAAGCTGGTCAGAGAAGTAATCTTTTCTGGTGGGAGGAAGGCCTTCATCAAATCCGTCATTATTCTGTAGCCCAAGAAAATTTGGCCTTGGGAGGATATAAGGGAGGACTTCAGTAAGTTGACTGTGAAACCCAGGCTTCCTAGGAGTGAAATGACGAATTGGAGGTGTGTCTGTACAGTACTTTGCTTCCTCTGCCTGGATGAGGTTGTCGTCCAAATATGGGAAGATCTTCATGCCTTTTGTTCTGCAGAAGGCTACTACTGGGGCTAGACACTTTGTAAATACCCTTGGTGCTGTCGATAAACCAACGGGCAAGACAGTAAACCAATAGTGTGAGGATGGCACAGCAAAACACAGGAACCTGCAGAAGTCTGGGCTGATAGGGATATGAAGATATGCCTCCTTCAGGTCCAAAGTAGCCATGAAGGCACTGAGTGCCAAAAGTGGAAGAAGGGTTTGCAGAGACAGCATGTGGAAGGCAGGTACATCATATGCAGGATGGGGATTTAGAAGAGTCAGGTCCAGGATGGGTCTCCATGGGCCATCCTTTTTTGGAACCAGAAAGAGCAGGGAATAGAAAGCTTGACCTTTTTGTTTTTGTCCTGGGGGATGCTCTCTATTGTTCCTTGTAGGAGCAAATCCTGAATGATCTGAGGTATGAGGTAGATTTGTTTTTCTGGAAGGAGAGGGATGCCTTTTGGAGAAGGTTTTTCCTGCCAAGTCATAAAATACCCTTTATCCACAACTGAAAGAACCCAGTTGTCTGAGGTGATTTGTTGCCAAAGGGGGAGACAGTGAAATAGACAGGCAGGAAAGGGAAGATAATGAAGGGTGTTTAGCCAGTGACGCACTGTTAGGTCTATCTGGAAAGGGCTGTCTGGGAGTAGTGAGAGAGACCTAGTCCTACAGAATGAAGGTTTCCTAGCACCTTTCCTTAGCTTGGAGGAAGAGGGTATGGGTGGCTTTCTCACAAAACTTGGCCTGACTGGGCAATTCCTATGCAATTTAGGGATTGGGGATACAGAGAGATGACTGAGATCCTGCAGTTCCTTGCTTTTCTCTTGCAGATTTTTAAAAAGTTCTGCAGAATGCTTACCAAAAAGGAACTTGTGGTCAAGAGGGGCATCCATGATTTTGTTTTTGAACTCATCTGGCAGAGGCTGCAGCCGGAGCCAGGAGTACCTACGTAGAACAGAGGCAGATGTAGCTGACCTGGTTGATGCTTATGCAGCATTGTAGCACATTTAATGGAATGCCTGGCAACCTGAGATTTAGTTGGAGAATCAGATATACAGGAGAGCAGGTCTGAGGCCTGGGAGACTAGATCTAAGGCGTACTTATGAGTCTAGTAATTGATGGCCGTAAAGGCCAGGGTTGAGGAAGTATAGATCTTCTTTCCTAATCTGTCCATCACCTTGCTATCTTTATCTGATGGCAGTACGGAAAAAGAGGAGGGTAGTTGCCTAGATGGCTTGTCAGCAGAACAGCAATCACAGCTGGCTCTACCATAGAGGGTTTAATGTTGTTGTTTGTCTTTCTGCTTTTTCCTGGTAAGGGTTCGCCACAGCGGAACTCCGGTCCGCTAATGATTGGCAGTAGATTTTTACGAAACGCCGAGGTGCCAGCTCGACGCCCAATATTCAACGAAGGCACTCCCATTTACGCACGCATGTCCTTCGAACGCTACCCAACCGCGGGGAGGACATGCAGATTCCACACAGAAGGCACTCCCAAGCCACGCCTAGAATCGAACGGGAGAACCTCTTGCTGTGAGGTAACAACGCTACCGCAAATTTAAAATCATCAGGAACCTTGTAGAACCTGTTTGGTCTTTTTGGGGCCGGTGGCTGAGATTCTGGAGTCTTGGAAGCAGAGGCAAAGGCATCTAAGTATGCTGGTATTACAGGAGGAATAGCAGGGGAAGAGGGGTCTCATCTGCAGAAACTCGTAATATCTCTTCTGCACCTCTGTCATTTGACTTGAGTCCCATCTGAAATGCTCCATTTTGGAGATGGTCTTCCCAGAGGTTATGTCCTCAGGCTGGGAGTCCCCTTCCAAAGAATCCTCATCTCGACAGCAGTATTCCAGGGGGGAAGTCAATTGTGAGGCACAGAAGAGAGACTCATCAGAATAGGAGTCGCAGTCTTCCTCCTGAGTATGTGGAAGTGGTACAGGACCAGCTGAAGCAGGCCTGGGACTTGAGGATGGAAGGGCAGGAGTTTGTGAAGCAGTAGGCCTCAGGGCCATAAAGACCTGAAAAAAATGGACTATGAGAATGCCTGCCAGTCCAGCTGACCTTCTGCTGGGGAAGGTAAATGTTTTGTCTTCTGCTTCCTTTTGAAGGAGAGTGTCTTTGGTCCTGGCTGAGAAGACAAAGGCCTAGTATCAGACCATCAGGCCTGGGAGTTGGAGTGTCTTCCTCAGAGATGGACAGTAACAGTGGCCGTTCGGGTGAGCCTGCCCCCCCTTGACATCAGAGACCGACATCGCAGTTACCTCATCGGACATGCAGGCTGCAGAAACCAGGGTGGCTTCTGAAACAGTACCTGCCAAAGTCGCTAGTCCTAGCAGATGTTCCTCTGCCCCTAGGCCGGAAGATGGCGGGACATCCATACTCGGAGGCACAGGGTCAGGCCTAGATACCTTGGACTTTTTAAGCGGCTCTGCCATGATGGCAGAGTTTGGTTCCATACCAAGGGCAAGGTATTTCAGACGCTGGTTTTCTACAAAAAAAAGTTTAAGGGCTGGGAAACAGCTGCGCAATGTTTTTGGAACAAACGACTGGCAGACTGAACATGCTTTATAGTCGTGGGATGGCCCTAAGCAAAACAAGCAGAGGTCGTGGCTGTCTTTGCGTGGAATTTACTCACCACAGTTACATTTTCCCTTCCTAGATGACATGGACAGAATCAGCTAATTAAAAGTTAAACAGCAACCTAAGCTTTAGCAAAAAGGTAAGAAAGGAGTCCCCAGTGGGGTACTTAACTTTATTGCAGTCACTAGCATGAAGCTGAACTAGCAAGCTGACGTTCGACTGCGGCAAAGAAGTTCTGAGGTCTGTGGGTGCAGACATCACATTTATAGCCCACTGCTTATGGCCCTTGTGTGAAGTCCCATGCGCTTTACAGCAGCCAGGCTAAACTTTTGTATGAGCCGGACGTTTGGGTCGCCTGAGGCAGAGGATCCCCACATGTGAGAATACTGCAACATGAGAATAGGAGGACATCCTTGGGTCTCCCGAAGAGAGGCCACCAGCCTACTGGGGCTAACCAGGTCAACAAAAGCTAGACAAATACATAGATAAAAATAAAAACTACTGAAAAGATTCTCAGATGGGGGGGCTCAAAGAGGAGCTCCTTATCTAAAGGAGCATCCAGGAGCACTGTTCTTTCAAGCTCAGGAAGGGGCTGCCCCCCCCCACCAGCTAAGTATGCAATCTAATCGCACACCCCACACTGGCTTCCCTGATGCATGAATTCATGGAACCAAAGCCACACTTGAAGGTATGCCTAACCACCTGGGCACTTAAGCTGCACAAACACAGAATTTCCTTCTGAAGGTACTTCTGTATCCGTTGTACCAAAATACTACTCTGTCAGTTAAACACCCTCATGGTCAGGAAAGCTGAGGTGCAGGTCCTTTTACCAAATCAGTCAAGAGCAGTTCCCTCCTTATCAAATACTAAAGGGTTCCTGGGAGTAATGTCATGAGGACATTTGCTAGACTTCGAAGACACCCGCTCTAGATCCATTACAGGATACCTACATGTGTTTAGGGTACTCAAAGACTACTGAAGTCAAGCTTACTGGGGGCAGAGTGTTGGGCATCTGGTTACATGGATTGTGCACAGGAACACATCATCCAGGATTTCAAGTACTGAAGAGTATGCCAGAGGCCTAGATTCTGGAAGGCCTAGAAACTTTTAAAATTTGATCTTGGCCTGACAGAACTCCTTGGACTTTCTATGAAAGAATTCCTTCATTCTAGGAAAGCTATCTCAAAGGTAACTACTTCAGGGGGTAAAGCTGAGGTCAAAGTGTCTTCACACAGAATCTGGATAGGCCTGGTCTATATAACCTAATTATAACCTAATTAACCTAACGCCTCTGTCTCTTCTCTGTCTAAGGAATCAGGGCTCCATTGAAAGGAAGTGTTACTCTTTCTCTTACCACAGTAGGTTCTAGAAGCAATCTCGTTCTCAGAGGATGGCTGCCTGGATTTCATAAATTTCATAAAATCCTGAGACCGTGCAATTATGACAGCTCCTGAACCTAAAGATAACTGCAAATAAAAAATTATGTAATCACTCTAACATTCCATCTGTGTTGTCCATTTTCATTCAACTAATGGGTTTGGATATAATATTCAGATAAGACTCTGCCACTTCTTCAAAAGGGCAGGATCATAGAACTCTCAAGCACCTCCCTTTATCCATAATGTCCCACCAACCAAACACACTTCTGATTGAGTTTGCCTCCCCTAGACATAACATGACAGAGTCAGTTCATAAAAAGAAAGGAAGCTGGATCTCAAACTAAAAATAGAGGTTCCTACAATACTCATCTCCTGAAGAAATTAAAGGAGGAGGCGTCAAGAGGGTGGGGAGTTGAAGAATGAAAGTGGACAAAACAGATGGAACGTTATGGTGAGTAAATAACTTTTTAATCTGATTATGTCATTTTCATTCATTCCTCAACTGATGGGACAGAGTACCTAGCTACCTGAATCCTGGAAGGACTCTAAGGAAGGATATTCTGGAGCACCTCTGACCCAAAAGCTGTTCCTCTCCTAGAGACCAGATCCAGTTTGTAATGAGCAATAAAGGTATGAGGATTAGCCCATGTTGCAACTGCACAAATATCATCCAAGGAAGTTTTAGCCCAAAAAGCTGAAGAAGTTAGTGGGCTCTTGGTAAAGGCAAACCCACTTTTTTATAGACAAAGGTAATACAATCAGTTTACCATTTAGCCAAAGTAACTTTAAAAACGGTTTTGCCTAATCTAATAGAGGACAAAGACAAAATTGTTCAGATTTTCTTAAATCTATGGTTCTGTAAGGGTAGAAGTGTAGCTGTCTCTGCACATCCAATAGAGGTAACATATAATTGCCTTTTTTTGAGAAGTTTGGAAAGGAAACGAGATTAATGACCTGATTAATAATGGACTCCACAGCTACATTTGGTACAAAGGATGGATTAGTTCGTAAACATACTCTATTCTTGTGAAAAACTAAATAAGGAGGTTCCAAAGACAGAGCTTGGAGTTCAGATACTGTTCTGGCAGAGGTAACAGCCACTAGGAATATGGTCTTCCAAGACAAAAATTTAAGGTCCGTTCTGGCCAAAGGTTCAAAGGGTGGTTTGAGTCAAGGCCTGAAACACAATATTTAAATCCCAAGGGGGTGTAGGGTCTTTTAATGGACATCTAAGAAGCAAAATGCCTCTTAGAAAAGCTTTGCAAAGCTTAAATAAGGTTCAGGTAGAGTTATTTACTTCTGGATGAAAGTTGGAAATAGCTGCTAATTGGACTAACAGCAGAGAAAAGTACAGTTTTGTACCTACCATAAATGTAGATGTTCGAAGATCCACATTGCTGCAGTCCTTACACTTGGGTAGTCCGCTGGGTCAAGGCGCATTTGACTGACATCAGGACGTCAGGGTACAAATGCGCATGACCGACGTCATATCCTCAGTCTTTTCTTGCCCCAGATGTCAGAAGACCCTAAAAATAAAGGTCAAAACCAAAAGACAGCAAACAACCAACCAACCACCCTTGCACTAACTATATGTACAATATATACAATATATACAATATGTACCACCCAACCCACACAACCACCTCTAACTGCAGAGGGAAGGAGGCAGCAATGTGGATCTTGAACATCTACATTTATGGTAGGTACAAAACTGTACTATGTTCTTCATCTCACATTGCTGCAGTCCTAGAATCCCAAAGCAGAGGTAAGGGAGGATGGCTAACTACAAGGAAGCAGGAGCTGCCAAAATGCCCTGCAAAACAGCAGTGGCAAAACCAGCCCTGGATTTAGAGTAAAGTGGCAGGTGATAATGCCTAGAGAAAGTATGCACTGAACTCCAAGTAGCTGCCTCCAAAATATCCTTGGTTGCCACTCCCCTCAAAAAAGCTGTTGATGTGGCAGTAGCCCTAGTGGAATGAGGCCTAATCCCAGCTGGAATCTCCTTGCCATGATGGGAATAACAGAAAGCAATGCAAAACCCAATCCACTTAGAAATAGTTTGTTTTGACACAGGCTTGCCCTGAGAACTCAAACCAAAAGAAACAAACAACTGCTGAGACTGCCTGAACCCTTTAGTTCTGTCCAAATAATAACGCAACTGCCTGTGTACATCTAAAGTGTGCAAAATCTTTTCCCCTTTATTTTGGGGATTTGCATAAAAAGTAGGCAAATGAATAGTTTGGTTTAAAGCCACACTAGAAACCACCTTAGGCATAAAGGAAGGATTAGTACGTAATGATACACTATCCTTATGGAAAATCAAGAAAGGCTCAACCGCCATAAGGGCCTGCAATTCAGAAACCCTTCTTGCAGAGGTAATTGCCAACAAAAAAGCAGTCTTCCATGATAAATATTTCAACTCAGAAGTAGCTGCAGGATCAAAAGGTTGTAGAGTGAGTTTCTCCAACACAAAATTGAGATCCCAAGCAGGAGTAGGAGCTCTTCGTGGGGGTCTTATATTCTCTGCCCCTCTAAGAAATTGCTTGAACAAAGGATGAAAAACAATGGTGGGACACAATCATAGTGAGCGAAATTGCTGCAGCATGAACCTTAATAGAAGAAAGACAAACCTTTGTCCAGTAACTCAGTAAGATATTGAAGAGCCACACTCAAATTAGGCTCAGAAACATCAAAATCTTTTGCTGCACTCCAAAATAAAAATCTCTTCCATTTATACACTTTCCTTGTACTAGGCCTTCTAGCTTCCAAAATCACATTCAAAACTTGTTGTGGAAGTTGAGACCCACTATGATTCAAAACAGAATATGCCAGGCCGTTAGGTGAAGAGAGTGAAGTTTGACATTCAGCAAATGGCTGTGCTCCTGTGACAACAGGTGTGGAATGGAAGGCCAGGGAGGCTTCAGACTTCTCAGTAATGGGTACCAGTGCTGTCGAGGCCAATCTGGAGCTATTAAAATCATCCTTGGCTTGTCCTGTCTGACCTTTAGAAGTACCTTTGGGAGGAGAGGCAGAGGAGGAAAGGCATACACATGAAGATTGCTCCAATTGAAAGAAAGAGCATCCACTTTCCAAGCTGTGGGATGAAACCTTTTGTGCAAAACTTTGGCAGCTGATGGTTTAGTGGAGAAGCGAACAGATCTATGTCTGGAGTTCCCCATGACACTGTCAATTTCTGAAATACATGAGGATCCAATTTCCACTCATGGGGATCCATAATTCGTCTGCTCAACACATCTGCTAAGGAGTTCTGTGCTCCTGGCAGAAACCTTGCCTGAAGATTGAGCTGAAAACTGAGAGCAGTCTCCCACAAAATCATTGCTTGCCTGCATAGAGGATAAGACCCTTGCTTGTTGATGTACCACATGACAGTTGTGTTGTCTGTTAGAATCAACACCTGCCCTGGAAGAAGTAAATCCTTGAAAGCTATTAATGCAAACTGGACTGCTAACATCTCCTTCAAGTTGATATGTAGATGTTGTAGTCTGGCAGGCCACTTGTCTTGTATCCACTTTCCATTCAGATGAGCTCCCCAAGCTTTGTCTGAGGCATCTGTCGTTAAAATCTGACTGCCTCTGGCCGGGTCACAGAGAGTCCCTTGTTTAGGTGACATTCCTGAGCCCACCACAAAAATTCCTTTTGAATGCAAGGTATTATTTGAATGACAGTGTCTAGATCCTGGCAGTGCTGTGTCCATACATTTTGAGATACCATTGCAGCTTCCTCATATGCAGTTTGGCATTGGGAAGCAGCAGAATACAAGATGCCATGAACCCTAAGGCTTGAAGGACTGTCCTTGCAGTCAGCCCGGACTGATGAGATAGCTGATGGAAGTAAAGGGATAGACTCTTTTGTTTGTCCGGGGTTAAAAGGCCATCTGGGATGCTGTATTCAGTCTCACACCCAGAAAGCACATGTCCTGAGAGGGTACTAGACTGGACTTTATTAGAATACCCCAGGCATCTTAGCACTGCTATCACATATTCCAAATGATGAAGAAGCTCTTCCCTTCCTTGAGCCAGAATCAGGCAGTCGTCCAAATAAGGATAGATCTGTATTCCTTTTAGCCTGAGGAAAGCTATCACTGGAGCCAGAACTTTCGTGAACACTCTGGGCGCAGTAGATAAGCCAAAGGGCAATGCAGAGAACTGATAGTGAGAAGTCCCAGCTCGGCGCAGATACTTCCTGCAACTTAGTCTGATAGGAACATGAAGGTAAGCCTCCTTGAGATCCAAAGTTACCATCCAATGATCTTTGCCCAGCAGAGGTAAAAGCTGCTGTAACGTCAACATTTTGAACTTGGGAATGTCCAGATAAGTGTTGAGGGTAGATAAATCCAAAATTGGTCTCCACGTGTTCCCCTTCTTTGGTACTAGGAACAGGCGAGAATAAAATCCTAGGCCCACTTCTGGCATAGGGACTATTTGGAGTAACAGAGAAACTTGCTTGTGAGTCTCTATTCTTTGTTGAGGAGGAACGTCTGGCATGCCTTTGAAAGGAGGCAAGGTATGGAAATAAAACCTGTAACCGTGGTGTATGATATCCAATACCCATCTGTCTTGGGTAATTAAACTCCAATTTTCTTTGAAAAGTGCCAACCTTCCTCCCAAAGGTGCTGCCAGGCTCTGGCAGCTGAAAGTCATTGGGTCTGTTTACGAAAGGACTGACCCCTGCCCTCACCGAAGGCTGTGCAGGAGAACTCCCTGTTCTAGGCCTGAAAGAGCCCTGAGCTCTGCCCCTACCACGTCTAGATCTACCCCTAGACTGGGAATCATAAGAAGGATCCACCCCTTAGTAGGCCAATTTCTACTAAACTTTGGAGGCTGGACCTGCAAAAATTCTTTAACAGTCTGCATAGACTTAGCCTTGTCTTCCATTTTCTTTAAAACTGCCTCAACAGGAGGACCAAACAACACGTCAGATTGTAAAGGAGCATCTAAAATCCTTGTTTTAACATGTTCAGACAAATTTTGATCCCTTAGCCAGGCGTGCCTCGAAGAACTGACCCAGTGGCAGCCACCCTAGACGAGGCCTGTACAGCATCAAAACCACATTGCAAAGAATGCTTACCCACCTGTTCAGAAACATGTACTAAATCTTGCAACTCTTTACAATCAATACCTACTGCCAGAGCATCAACCTTAGACTTCAATTGTGAAAGGAGATAGTTTTGGTATTTCAACATGTGAAACTGGCAATTCAAAGCCCTCATAGCAAGAGTGGAAGAAGTATAAACTTTCTTTCCCCATCTATCCAAGGCCCTAGCCTCTTTATCTGCAGGAACCGGATTCTTTACAACAGAAGCCTTAACACCTTTAGGCCCCTGGCTAACAGTTTCTGGGTCTGCCCTAGGACTCTTAAAAGATACTTATGAGCTTCAGGCACCCTGTAATACCTATCCGCTTAACAGGAGCAGGAGGCAAAGAATCAGGATTAAGAGAAGCCTCTGAAAAACATCTTCCACTACATCCAAAACAGGAGGTATAGCCAAAGGCCTATGCTGGGGTAAAACAAAAATTCCTAAGCCTTTTCCTGGAATCAGAGAAGTCTTGACCTTCCCACTTAAAATGCTCCCTCATGGAATGAAGAGTTTCTGAAAAAGAAAAATCCTCAGGAGGAGAAGCAGAAGGAGTAGAATCATCCACATCAGAATCAGAATAAGGAGAGTACTCCTGCAAGTCTTCAGCCGAAGACTCTGATACATCTGAAGCCTGCTCAAAACCCCAGCTCAGGCTCCATCCTAGGTCTCTTATCAGGAGGGGCATAGAACCCTAATCAAAGTAATCAAATCTTCTGCCATTTTAAGCATATGCTTCTTGGGCACAGTTCCTGAAGAGCTAGGGGTAACACCAACTGAAGCTAAACCTGGCCTGCCCCTGGGAGAAGCCTTTGAAACAGAAGGAGAGGGCCTAGCCACCCTAGGAAGGGAGGGTAGTAACCTGAGAAGCCCCTCAGCCTGACTTGCCTCCTGAGAGGCCACATCTTGCAATAATAAAGTCTCACCCTGGGAACACAAAGAAACCTCCGGTGGAGCCACCGGCTCCACCGACACCTCTAAAGAACCGGTCCGGTACAGGCGGTTCTTCTAGCCTAGGCTTAACTGCTTTGTCCATCCGGCGGCATTTTATAATTGCACCGCTTCCCAAAGACTAACCTTGCACAATCCAACCTTCTCTTTATAGTGCGTTTATTAAATCTAGCACAAGAGCGACAGCCAACAACGTCGTGCTCAGGCCCTAAGCAAGGAATACACAAAGTATGATAATCTCTATCTGTTTCCCACAAGAAATGCAATTATTGACTTTTTCTGACATCCGGTAAATCACTGAGGCAAGAAAACAAAAATATTCTAGCCAACTTTGAACTCGGTCTGAAACTTGAAATCGAAAAATCTCAGAACGCCAACTGGCACTTGCAATGCTGCTTCTGCATCGGACCATGCGGCAAAAAAGACTGAGGATATGACGTCGGTCATGCGCATTTGTACCCTGACGTCCTGATGTCAGTCAAATTGATATGAGGACAGCGGACTACCCAAGTGTAAGGACTGCAGCAATGTGAGATGAAGAACATCTAGCACTTTTGTTGAAGAATTTGGCTAAAAAGTCAAGGAAATTTGGAATCAGTACCGAAAAGGGGTCTAGGTTTTTGTTTAGGGCCTGAAGAGCAAACCCTTTCCATTTACTTTTGTAAATCTTTCTGGTGGAAGCCTTATGAGAAGATAATAAAATATGAAGGATGGGGGAGGACAGCCTGGCCTGTTTAGCAATAAATGGAACTAGAGAAACCATGTGGTCAACTTGAGGCCTGATATGTCCAGATAAGTCATGCCTGTTGGGCGAGACAGGATATCTCAAGTTGGATCTAAAATCCACCTCAGATATAGAAGATGAGGCCAGAGGAAGGGGAAACAAGATCTGATGAGGCCAGTAAGGCGCAATGACGATAACTGTGCTCTTCAAACCAAGATGCTTTCTGTAGAAGTTTGGCAATGAGGAGTAAAAGAGGATATGTGTAAAGGAGACCGGAGGGCAACAGTGAACTACAGCATCTTTTGGTGATTTGCCCAGCAGGGGGATGAGGGCAAAGAACCTGCTGCACTTGTTGAAGAGAGAAGTGAAGTGAAAAGATCGTGGCATGGCTGGCCCCACTGACAGAAAATTCTCTCCACCACGTTGACAGAAAGATTACTCGTGAGGCATAGCTTCTCGACAAAGGGAGCAAGATCAGGCTCCTCCTTGTTTGTTGATGTACCAGGCTACTGACATTGTCCGCCTGAAACAATTTCCCTGGTTGGAAGTGTGTCTTGAAAGGCCTGCAATGCTAGGACAGTTCACAGGACACCGACATGTGTCTCTGCCTCTTCGAAAGACCAAGTGCCGTAAACTGTCCCTTCCAAGAAGTGCCCCCCTCCCCCACCCAAACTGGGAGGCATCTGTGGTCACTGTGGCCTTGGGTTGGGGAAGAACAAAAGGATGGCCTTCATGGATCTGGCTGGACTGCAGCCACCACAGAAGGTAATTCTTGCATGCTTGAGTGATCTTGACTGGCATGGATAATGGTTGTTGGGAGAATGGACCACTGGGTTGACAGAGTCCACTGAAGGATTCTCATATGAAACCCGGCCAGTGGGACAAGGATGACTGCCACTGCGATGGAGCCCAGGACAGAAGTATCAATCTGGTCGGAAGGCAAGAATTCTGAATGACTTTATTGATCTGGAAATATATGGTGTCTATTTGAGGCACAGGAAGGGAAGCTATCTGAGTGATGGTATTCAAATGAGTACTGATGAATTCCAGACACTTCAGTCGGTGTGAGTTGGGATTTGTTGTAACTGACTGACATTCTCAGATGGAAGCACAGACTGATAAGTAGTCCCTTGCTTGAATCAGTTGATGTCTGGTTGAAGCAGTCAGGAGCCAGTCATCTAGATAAGGAAACACCCAGAATCCAAGCAGTCTCAAGTGAGCTGCCATGACTACCATGCACTTGGTGAACATACTGGGGGCTGTGGTGAGACCAGATGGCAGTGATCTTTACTTGTAATGACTGGCTCCCAACCAGAAGCATAGTTATCTTCTGGAGTGCCTTTTCATTTTGATATGATAATACACATCTTGAAGAACTATCGAGCACATCCAGTCATCCTTTTGCAGAAATGGCAGAATGGACTGAACTGTGACCATCTGAAACTTTGTATACTTAATTTGCTGAGATTCAAGATTGATCTCAAATCCCTGTCGTTTTTGGCACCAAGAAGAATCTTGAGTAAGTTCCAGATCCTCTCTGGTCTGGGGGGGACCTCTTGGATGACTCTCTTCTAGCAGCTTTTTTGATTTCGAGAAGCTGCTTTCTTCTGACTGGATAGAACAGCTGGGATCTTCTTTAGAACAGGTGGAAGGGGTTGGGAAAATGGTATGATATAACCTCTGGACATTATCCTTCGCATGCATGAATCTTTTGTGATATCTAGCCAGGCACTCTGGTTGCAGGGGTAAACAACCCCAGACAGCATCTATAGACGGACAGTTGGGGCTTTCCTTCAGGAGTGTTGATATGGCCTGAGAAAGAATCTCTAGATCCCTGGTTGTGTGGATCACCTCTGCCTCGAGGGAAGGGACAGAGAAACTCTGTTCCGCTAGTTCCTTTCTTGTGGCTACTGCAACATGCATGGCATTAACAGGTACTTCCTCAATCCAGTGTATACAGTCTTTTGGAGGTGCAAGAATTTTACACAATCTCTTAGTTACTGGCTCGATGGCATCCAGTTCCTTCAACGCCCACCGAGAGACCACATCTATAAGCTCATTGTATGGAGAAGTTACCCAAAAGCCTCCAGAAACACAAATTCCTCTTAGGCGAGATTACCGGGAGACCAAATATCACTATGTTTAAGCAGCTCCAGAATGTCTCCTAAGGAGAAGTCAATCAGGTGGATATCTGGGGACCCTTTCCCCTCATCAACACTGGTGCCCTCAGTAAGAGATTCCTGGGGGAAATCTAGGTGCCGCCTTTTGCACATTCTCTTTTGAGGGACTTCATAGGTTCATAAATTAGTACTAAGCTAACTGCCCTTGCGAGCCATTTTAAGCCTAGCCAATTATCCCTTGTGAGACTCAAACCTTGCACCTTGTGTTTGTAAGCAAACACCTTAACCATTAGGCCACCCTCCCACCCCTTCCCCTCAGTGGGATACTCTGGGGAAGTATCAGAGGACACAATAATACCCTGATGACTTGGCTAGAGGCTAGATCGGACTGGCTGTGCCAGTGGGAGTGATGATCGAGGCTCAGGACATGAAACAGAATGAGGCAAAGTCGTCTGATCTAAACAGGGTAAGGGTATCTGTTCTCTAGGCACAGAGAAGCCTCTCTCCACTACCTCGAAAGTGGGCAGAGAAACTGACAGAAAAGACACCGAACCCTCCTGGATCATCAGCCCCTGCCTCCCCGACAGCACTCCACCTGAACAGGGAGATCTAAATGTCAACACTCTAAGGGGCAGAAATGGATCTGAAAGCTTCAAAGTCGACTCCAATGCCCTGGAGCCATGCAGACATTTTGTTTCAGATAATCCTCCAGCTCCGAGGTGCTTGGTGTCAGTCGACTTAAGGGGGTAACCATATTAGTCCAAGGAAAAAGAATCTCCAGATATAAGGAAGACATACCCAAGGATTTTGGATCTGACAACTCCAACATTGAAGGACACATTGGAGAAGGAGAATCAATGGTGATGTGGTTCCAGGTAAGCTCTCAAGTCCCGAGGTGGTTGGAGCCTAAGTACTCTCATTTGTATCTGCTTTTTTGAGGGCTTTCCTCATCATCCTATCTACATTCTGCTCTGAATAGGCTCCTGGACAATCATAGAGATGAAGCCATAAAAGGGGGTCTAGAGTGCCTTCTGGGTAACTTCTCGAGGAAGAGAGAAAGAAGTCGGGGCAGAAATAGGTTCTAACGAAAGGAGAAGTAAGAATCCTAGGAGATGTTTCATTCTGTAGCTTCGGAACCAGTAAAGACAGAACAGACCTTCTCAAAACTTTGGCTAGGGGCTCTGATGAAGGAGCCAAGGTAGAACATTGATCAGGTGGATCTATTATCCGTCTCTCTATCTCTGTCCTTAGAAAGAGTGCGCCACTCTGTTTTCAAGTTTCTTAAGGGTTTGAGCCCCAGCAACTGAAGAAGACTTAGAAAGGAGGAGACCCCTGAGAATACGTTTGTCGTCTATCAGTTAGGGCCCAAGAATTAAGTCCTGCACATATGTCGCAATCCATGTCCAAGTGTGCACGGCCCAAATCATAGACACATTCCCTGTGGGCATCAGAATTAAGAATCTTATGCGCGTAGGAAACGCACATTTTAAAACCCAAAGGTTTACCCAACATCTGTGGATCAACTCTAATGAAATGAAAATCCTACTGACAAACTTTTTCAAACAAAAAAAAAAAAAAGAGAGAAATATCTGCCTACCTATATAAACAGACACAAAATATACACACACACACACATATATATATATATATATATATATATATATATATCTATAGGTTTACTATCAGAATGTCGAAGTGCACAACAAAATCCATTCACATCGAATCAGATGTGTGAAGTGCAGCATATCAATTAGGACACGCAACTGAAAACTTGTAAAAATAGTCCCAAGGCTTCTACATTCACGATGTGACCTTTAATCAACAAGATTTATAGTATATAAATAAAACAAAGCTGATATGGCAGCAAGACACAAGACATAAAAATACCAAATACACTAAGCGCTTTCACCCAACTAATCTGTGGGCTTCTTCAGAGTGAACTAATTGTAAAATCACAATTCCTTTTAAATAAATTTCATAGTATGTTCTCCAATCGAAATTCAACGTGTTTATGACTCATACATACTATTTTACATATTAATAAATAAAAACACGCCTCCTAACTTATGTATAGTCAGCCTATAAATTATGTTACACGAATGAGTACTATTGTAAAATTAATGCTTCATATTTACTTAACGTTAATTATATATATATATATATATATATATATATATATATATATATATATATATATATGTATTTTGTATAAATCTTCTGTAATTACATGCATATCTATCTTTTAAAGTATTTTAAAGTAATTATTTATATTAATTATTAATAATTTTAAAATTTTAAATGAAATAGCAACGTTAAGTAAATATGAAGCATTAATTTTACAATAGTACTCATTCGTGTAACATAATTTATAGGCTGACTATACATAAGTTAGGAGGCATGTTTTTATTTATTAATATTTACTAATATGTAAAATAGTATGCATGAATTTCGATTGGAGAACATACTATGAAATTAATTTAAAAGGAATTGTGATTTTACAATTAGTTCACTCTGAAGAAACCCACAGATTAGTTGGGTGAAAGCGCTTAGTGTATTTGGTATTTTTATGTCTTGCTGCTATATCAGCTTC